>NC_133622.1:232795409-233094050 GCF_048593235.1 Sminthopsis crassicaudata | reverse complement strand
CGGGGTGGGGGAGGTGACGCTCGGCAAAGCCCTTCCTCGGACTCTGGCAATTTCGTGTGTAGCCGGGTACCCCGAAATCCCAGCTTCCGAGGACGGAGGCTCTTTTCTCCCGATCCGTATGAGAAGCCGTCCTGTCAGGGCCGGAGCGCGGGCCGCGGGCCGCAGATTGGACTCGGACTTGAGGGCGCTCCTCCCGGCTGGGGCCAGGCTGCCGCTTTCGCTGCAGTCCCGCGGGGGTTTTCCCCTGGGTCCGCCTCCATTCATTGCCAGATGCAGGAGGTGATGAAAGTGCGAAGGCTCGCTTCGGGGGCACAAACCCGCATTTCACTGGAGGTGGGGAAGGGCGCAGACGTTTCCCAGCGCGGATTTTTCGTCCAAAACTAATCCCAGAAAGCGGCATCGAACGCCGACCTTCTCCACTACGGAGCCCCGGCTCAACCCTCAACTGGGCCGCCCCGGCTTTGTGGTTATCGTTGGGGGGGGGGGAATCTCTCAGAACCGTCCATTTAACGCGGATCCGGAGAGCGGGCCCCTCTCCACCATTTGGGGAGAACGGCGAGAAAGAGCTCCCCTCCCCGGCCCTATTTCCACGTGCACCTTTTGTTTCCAAGTGCACCCCGGGGTGCACACCCCACTACGCGAGGACCTCGGCGGCGCGGGCTTCTCTGAGCGCCGCGGCTAGGGCGAGCCTCGCTTCTCTCTTTTTCCGTTGTGACCCTGAAGGCCCAAAGGCACGCGGGTCCAGGGCAGAGGTCCGCGAGGGGTTGGGGTTGGAAATTAATACCGACAAGAGGAGCCTTCCTCTGAATCCGAGGCAGCGGGGCGCGAGTGGGGGAAAGGCGCAGGTCAGGAGCCCCAGGGCCCGACGGCCTGCGAAACCCCCTTTCAATGGCTAATTAATTCTAGGAAGCTGGAAGGCTCTCTTCACCTCGCTGGGGCTCATTTTCTCCTCCGTTAAATGACGGACCTGGATTAAAAAGATCTCTAAAGTTCCCTCCAGTCCCGTACCCTGCCTGGACTCAACCAGGACAGCGAGGATCAGGGCGCACGATGGAGAACTCGCCTTCCAAAACTGCCGGGTCCTTGCAGGTTCTGGGTGTGCTGCTCAGTTCCAGGGATGGACAAAAGAAAGAAAGAAAGATGAGAAAGAAAGAAAGAGAGAGAGAGAGAGAGAGAGAGAGAGAGAGAGAGAGAGAGAGAGAGAGAGAGAGAGAGAGAGAGAGAGAGAGAGAGAGAGAGAAGAGAGAGAGAGAAGAAAGAAAGAAGAGAGAGAAGAAAGAAAGAAAGAAAGAAAGAAGAAGAAAGAAAGAAAGAAAGAAAGAAAGAAAGAAAGAAAGAAAAGAAAGAAAGAAAGAAAGAAAGAAAGAAAGAAAAAAGAAAGAAAGAAAGAAAGAAAAGAAGAAAGAAAGAAAGAAAGAAAAGAAGAAAGAGAAGAAAGAGAAAGAGAGAGAGAGAGGAAAGAAAAGGAAGGGAAGAAAGAGAGAGAGAAAGAAGAAAGAAAGAAAGAAAGAAAGAAAGAAAGAAAGAAAGAAAGAAAGAAAGAAAGAAAGAAAGAAAGAAAGAAAAAGAAAAGGAAAGGAAAGAAAGGAAAGATAGAAAGAAAGAAAGAAAAGGAAAGGAAAGAAAGAAAGAAAGAAAGAAAAGAAAAGAAAAGAAAGAAAGAAAGAAAAGGAAGGGAAGAAAGAAAGAGAGAAATGCAAAAGACAGGAGAGGAAAGGAAAAAGGTGAGGAGAGGAGAGGAAAGGAAGGGAATCCAGCACTTTCTCTCCCAGCCCTTCTCGGTCTGTTTTCGATTTTAAAGCCAAGTGGGGAAAGTTCGGAGTTTTGTTTTACGGTCCAGGGCACAGCGGTTTCAGAAACGAATTGTGTGTATTGGAGGTGAGCCGGTTGGATCTGCGGAGTTTAGGGTTCGGATTTGCCCAACTGAGGCTGCTGGGGAGAGGAGGATGGGAGAAAAGCCGGCCCAGGCCGCAGCGGAGCTCTCGGTCCTGGAGGGGACTGGGGGAGTTGGGGCGGGAGATGGGGTGGAGGGCTGGAGGACTGGGTGGGAGGCCTGGGGGGCTGGAGCCAGTGCGCGGGGGTCCCCAGGCTAGCTGCGCCGTCTCTGGAGCGGCGCGGTAGTCTGGCCAGCCCCGGGGAGCCGGCGAGCTCCTCCGGGACTCCCCGGGACGCGGAGAAGCCTTTGCTGAAATTAAAAATGGAAAGGGATTTTTTAATGAATGTCTCCGTCGGGGGGTGGAAGGACTGCATGCTTTCGTGTGCGCTTTCTGGGACAAAATTTCCTGTGCGGTTTGCCCGGCGAGATCAAAGGGAGCTAATTAACTTTTCTATAAGGTAAACAAAACCTTAACTTAAAATGGCCATCCCCCTGAAGTATGGGAAGCCGGGCTTTTGTGCGAAGGAAAGGAGGGAGGGAGGGAGGGAGAGAGGAGAGCAAAAGAGGGAGCCCCTCGAACTTGGCTTTGCCAGCTCTGCGAGCCTTCCGCTAGCGTACTGGGAGCGCGCTGGCCACGGGAGGCGCGGCTCGGCGTGCCTGCTTCTCCTGCTCTCTCGCTCCTTCTTCTCTTTTCCGCTCGCGTTTTGTGGCTCTGTGTCTCTGTCTCTCAGCCTCTGTCCGTGGCTCTCTCTGTTTCCGTCTCTCTGCGGTCTTGTCTCTCATCTCTTAGAGTTCATTCCATCCCCCACCTTTTTTTTTTTTTTTTTTCTGTCATTTCTCTGTCTCTCGCCTGTTTCTTGCTCTCCTCTCTCTTTCTGTCTGTCCATGTGGGTCTCTTTGTCGCTCTAAATCTCTACTCTCTATGTGTCTTTGTATGTCTTCCTGGTGGATTTTTTTTTCTTTCCACCAAAATAATCTTTAAATCAAACGGCTGAAGCTCTGCCAAGTTCAAATCTCTCCTAAGATTAATAGGGCATTGTCCCGTTAATAGAAAATTCATTCTCCCTAAAGCCCCTTTAAGGAAAGCTGGGTGTGTGAGGGGACCCATGCAAGAGTGTGGGAAAGTGGAAGTTACGGGTACTCCCAGCCTCCCCTCCACCACCACCTCAAAAGAGAAAAAAAAGGTTCTGTTAAGAAATCTTGCTCTATTTTCAGTGATCCCAGGTGGTGCTGGGAAGGGGGGGGGGATTCTAAATGACAGACTTTTGTCTGGACCATCCCTCCAAAGAAACAAAAGAAAAAAGAGAGAGAAGAAGAAGGAAGGAAGGAAAAGAGAGACACACAGAGAGAGAAAAAAAAAAAAGAAAAAAAAGTTGGCTCAAAAGTATTTTCTTCACCCAATGGAGGACTAACCCCTGGATTTGTTTGGGGTCCTTTCCTTCCAGGTTGTTCTCCTTTGCTCAGGGCCCGAGTAATAAGCAGGAGGAAATGGCCCCTATTAAAGCATTAGACTCTTTGGGGTTTTCCTCCTTCCCAGTCTCTGACCTTGGGTTAGGAGGGGCTTATAGGAAGGCAAGAGCCTGCTCCTTCCCTTTCACAGGCTGGAACAGCTGCAAGAAGCCTCTTTCTGCTTGGAGAACAAAGAAAACTTGGCTCTCGAGAGACAGGATTTGAATCTTACCTAGTTTCTCTTGGCTTCAGCCTCTCGTGGTATAGGACTATCAACCCTTTCTCCACTGGAGGGGAGAGGGGGAGGGAGTGGAGAGGGGACTACTCTGTTCTTCCTTCAGGAAGTCACTCAAGTAGGCAGCCTTGGGGAGAGAAGGAAGTCAATCCCAAATGGTGTTTTGTTTTGTTTTTTTTAATAGTTCAATCTGAGTTACATCAATAAATGCATCTCTCTGTGTCCCCATTTCCTCATCTTTCATTCAATAAATTAAGTATCTGCTGTGTGCTAGGAACAGTAAAACATACATAGACATACAAAGGCAAAAACAAAATATATCCTGCTTTTACAAAGTTTATTTTTGATTCAGTGAGAATATATGGTACCCAGATAAGTAAATACAAAGTGAATGTAAAACAAAATACAAAATTAGAAGAGGAGAAGTATTAAGAAGGAGGGAATCCAAAAAAGACACAAGGAAGAAACACTTTCCAGGGAGAGGGGAGAGCCTATGTAAAGAAAAATGTGGCTGTGGGAAGTGCGATGAACTGAATGGCTGCAACATAAAATGTTGGACATGGAGTAAGGCATAATTAGCATTAAAAGAGAGATCATAATATCTAGAGTGCCTGTCCTACAGAACTGTTGAGAGGTTCAAATAAGCTAATGTACTATGTATGTATTTACATGTATCTGATGTACTATTTACTTTATATGTATAAATATATATTATACAAATATAAATTATATAAATATATATTTATATGTGTGTATATATATAATATATACATATTTTATATATGTATATACATATATATATAAAGAACTTAGTAAGCATAAAGAACAGCAAGGTAGCACAATGGATAGATTGCTGGCCCTGATGATGGGAGAACTTGAGTTCAAATCTGGCCTCAGATACTTACTAGCAGTGTGATTCTGGGCAAGTCATTTAACCCTGTTTGCCTCAGTTTCTTTATAAAATGAGCTAGAGGAGGAAATAGAAACCAGTCCAATCCTTTTGCCAAGAAAAATCCAAATAGGATCATAGAGTCAATAAGCATTAAGTAAGACTGCAACAACTTAACCACCACAAAGCCTTATTAAAAACAAAAAATCAGCTTCTAGTTTCTCCTCGTCCTTAGTGTCACCCAGGCAAGGCAGAGAGAAAACTTCCTTTCTCCAGACACACCCTTCAGGCTACACAAGCTCATTGAAAATGGGGATTGTTTTCTTTTTTCTGTTTTTCACTCCACTCCCACCCTGCCTTGCTTATAGTTAAATGGTTATTAAATCCTGACATATTTAATAAACTTCTGAAATGGTTAATTCCAAGTCAAACTGGAGGAAGGCTAGTCTATCCAAAAAAGATTTGGACTTGGGTCGCCTGACTCTCAGTGTTGTCACTCTTTTCTCTGCTCTACATTGTCTGAATCTGGCAACAGGAGACAAATATTCAAAACCAAGATATATAGAAATAGTTGTGTGACTGTGGACAAGTCATTCTCCCCTAGATTCCCATTACCACTGTCCCAGATTACTTTCCTTCTATTCTCTATAAATCTTGTAGATATGCTGTTATTTTCATGTTTTCTTCTCCATTAGAAGTGACTTCATTGAGGGCAGGGACTGTCCTTTTGCCTTCCTTTGTATCTTCAACACTAAACGTAGTGCCTGGCCCATAGTAAGCACATAATAAATATGATTATTGACTGGCTGGTTGCCTTTCTGAGGTTTAGTTTCCTTAATTTAGTTTCCTTAACTGTAAAATGAAAAAAATACTTATTGTCCTTGCTTCCAAGAATTGTTTTGTGATTCCTAAGCCTGAAATGAGAGCTCATTTTGCTATTATAATGAACTTCACCTGTGCAAAAAAAAAAAAATCACATCAAAAAGCCAAAAGAATCAAGAATTTCCAAATTAGAAAAGGCCTCAGGGAGCAGCCATCTAGTCCAGCCAGAATAATAATTCATCCTGCTTCATAACTAACAAGTGGTCATCCTCAAATTAGGGGGAGCACTGCTTCTCAGGGCTGCCCACTCACTCCACTTTGGGATAAGACATTTTAGGAAGTTCAATGCAAAATTGGCCTCCCTGCAGCCTCTACTTATTGCACCTGGTTCTTCCTTCTGGGACCAAATAGACTATAGTACAGGGGAAAATGTGCTGGTTTCAAGGTCAGAGTATCTCACTTCAGAACCTGGCTCCATAACTTACTACTATGTGACTGAGAAAATCACTAAACCAATCATTGTGAGTCCCTTAAGAACAGAGCTGTGACCTTTCAGATCCCCAGTGTCTGTCACATGGTAAATGCTTAATAAATCCTCATTATCTAGAATTTATGTAAATAATATATATGTATATATACATAAACATATTACATATTCATGTAAAGCATTTATACAAAAACTTAAGGTCGCAAATATCTCAATACAATATTTAACTGCTTTTTAGCTCCTTCTAGACAGACATCTGTTCCCCACTGCATTTTCTTTTTTGCAGACAAATAGTGTGATCATCCCCTGTTCTAGTTACATAAGATGCCCATGGCTCTTGACCATTCTCAGTGAGAGGAGATAGTCCCCCCTACCTAAGAAAAAGAGGGAACCTCCCATCCACATCCCTCTCAGTTACCATTAAAAAAAACTATTAAGCTACAATCATCTTCAGCAAACATATACTTCCTTGGACCAACAGATTTATAATCCCTCCTAGAAACAGATTAGAACTGGAAAGGGTGAAAGGGGACCAATCCAACTACCTTATTTTACAGATGAGAAAACTGAGGTAAAGTGATTTGTCCAACTACTAAAATTGGTTTCCAATATTGTGTCTTCTGACACAGCAAGGGTAGTATTCAAATCTCCAGCCTCATATTCTTAATTCAGTTTTCTTTCCACTGTCCCCTACTGCTTCTTCTCCATGGAGGATACTCTATCCAAGAGTGAAGATTTCCCTTCCCATCCATTCTTGGATCAATCCTGGAATCACAGATACTAAAATGAAGTGCCATTTTAAACTAAAAGGAAATATCCTTGGATTTCTGCTCCTCCCTCACAGTTAAAATCTATTCATTTTAAATTAACCGCTGAGAAACTCCATTGTTCCTTGCAGATTTTCCTTCAGAACTCCAGTTAGAGTCTGAATGGTGTTTTTTAACATAGTAATTGCACAGGAGAACTGAGTCTGTTGCAGAGGAAAAGGTAGCCATGCTTCCAGGCTCCTGCTTGCCTCTAATTCATTGTTACTTATATCAATAGTCTCCTTGATGGAGTATCTTATTCATGGGAAGTTCATTCTTTAGGTCACTCACTGAAAAATCTGAGTATCTAGAGAATAAATGGGATCCTAAGAAATCAAACTGATAACATATCCTTTATGTTAAAGCCTCCTACTCATTTTGATCTTATTTTGATCTTATCCCTAGTTTCTGCCATATTGATTTCCAGTTTTCCATCAGTTATTTGTCAAATAGTTAGTTCTTATCCCAGAAGTTGGAGTAAGAAATCAATCTGAGAAATAACTGCAACAAAATGTTCATCTAACTAATGTCTCTTCCTTTTTGACATAGTGGAAAAATCTCTCATTTGGGAATTCCAAGATAGATCACTTCAACTTGGTGATCTTGAACAAGTCACATTTCCTCTTTGAATTCCATTTTCTTTATATGTAAAGCAGAGAAAATAGTAGTTACTACACCCAACTCCCAATGTTATTGTGAAATTTGAATGAGATAGTCTGCTTTGTAATCCCAGAGTTTAAAAAAAAACATCAGCCATCCTTCTTGCCTTCATAATAATAAATTGAAAGGTAGCATGGCTTGTGGGTTAAAAGTCAATCTAGAGGGGCAGCTAGGTGGCGCAGTGGATAGAGCACCAGCCCTGAATCAGGAGGACCCGAGTTCAAATCTGGTCTCAGACACTTAACACTTCCTAGCTGTGTGACCCTGGGCAAGTCACTTAACCCCAGCCTCAAAAAAAAAAAAAAAAAAAAAAAAAAAAAGTCAATCTAGGAATCAAAAAGACTTACACAAAAGTCTTACTTCTGACCCATGCTGTTGTGTGATCTGGGCAATCCTCTCAGTGTACCAGGGGCAACTCTCTAAGATGCTAAATGACACAGCAGGCACTGGTATTTCATCAGAACTCACTAACCCAATGATTTCACAGATCTGGCCCCAGAACATAAATAGTAATTCAGTCAAGGTTATTTAGATTGTGCTGCAAAAGATCTCTTCATGCACACATTGTTTATTGTAGCTAAGCCTTCTAAATGAATGAACATTTCCTATTTGTTGACCAGATGATCATCTGGTTTGCTGGATATTAACTATTACTAAGTCTCCAGTCTGCCTGAAAAACATGTAAGGAGATGGAGAGCCAGTCAAGAGGGAGAGGCAGCTTTTGCCTGTTGCCCCACGTGTTCTCTAATGCCCAGCTTCTAAACGGACTCAAATCAGATAATGTACCAAAAAGGTCAGGTGGCTTAAAAGCACTATGAAAATGGGGCCTTTTATTATCTCTACCAAGATCCTGGCAATAGGATGGTCCATTAGATGTATGTAGAGCAGAACCATCAGAGAAGGCAGGACATGCTTCCTAAAGCCACTGGCCATATCTCCCTTACCTTATGACTTCTGGATCTGGGCTCTGCTTCTGTCTGTATTTCTCTATCTCTACTCAATGTGCATCTCTCTATCTGTCTCTCTCATTCTGTCTCTGTCTCGCTCACATACAAATGTGTATATATATATATATATGCTTTTATATGTACATTTTACATATACATGTATGTGTGTGTGTTGGGAATTGACTGGGAAGACAGACACAGAGAGACATATAAAGAAAAAAGAGACAAATAAACAGGAGAGAGAGAGAGAGAGAGATGAGACAAAGAGAGAAAGAGATGGAGAGGGAAATAGAGAGATACAGAAAGACAGACAGAGAGAAAGACCAAGACAGAAACTGAGACAGACAGGGTTGCCTGAGGCAACTCCTTCTCCACAGACCCACTGCCTCTCCAGAACCAAGGATACAAAAGATAAAATAGTCCTTTCTGTCAAAAAGTTGTGTGTGCTATTGAAACATTACAAACAAGTGAACACAAAATATGCGAAAATGAATGTGAAATCATTTTAAGAAAAAAACGTCAATGAAGTCAACAAGAATTTGTTAAGTGTTTATTATGTGCCAAGCTATGTGGTAAGAGCTGGAGGTACAACCACAACCAAAAGGAAAATAGTCCCTATTCTTGGGGAGTTTCCATTCTGATGGAGCAAGAGAATACATCAAAAGAAAGTGAAAAATGGTGATGGGGAGGAGGAAATGTCCCCACAACAACAGGTGGTGGAGTGAGAAGTCTAGAAAGTCAAGAGCTAGTCTCAGAAAGGATAAAAATGGCTGACTGGTCAAATCCTTAAAATGGAGGTTATTGTGGGGAAAACTGACCAGATCAAAGAAGGGGCCATGGGACTGGCAGGATCTTTCAGGGTGAGGATGAGGTTGGGGCATGGTGAGAAAAATGGGGCATAGAGTCATCCCTGAGCTGTACTTTAAAGGAAATGAGCTCCATGATAGGGAGGCAAGGAAGGAGTGTATTACAAGCATAGGAGAGGGCCTGTGTAAAGCCACAGAGGTGCTCAGAACACAGAGCTCCACCTGACAACAAAACATCTAGATTATCTAGTGATTATCCAAGTTTTATGGAAAGGGAAACTGAGACAATGAGTTGAGAAACTAAGGCTTAATGTGAACTGAGCAGGTCTGGTTCTGGTGCCTCAGCAGTAACATGGGGTTCTTGTTCTGGTCCATCATTCCTATAATTGGACCTATGGTCTGAAAGCCAAAGTTTTATTTATATCTCCCTTCCCTTTCCTGTGACTTCTGTTTTCCCATTTGTTGGCCCTTCCCTTTAGACTCCCAAAGGGAGAAGATGGGAGCATCAACTGAAGCAGAATAACTCAATGGAGCAGGCAAAGGAGTGGTGTTGAATGGAAAAGGCAATTAATTTGCAGTGGGAAGGTCTGTTGTCCCCACCATTTGGCTTCTGTTCATTTGAAGGCTAGAATGAGCAACAGGACACTGAAATCTATGGGTTTGGAGAGCTCTTTGGTTGCCATCAGAGTGCTTGCACAGAATCACTTCCACTGGTTCTTTCACTCCTTAGGCGACTTTGGTCAATTTGATTCCCTTCTCTGAGTTTCCCCCTCTGTGAAATGAGGATGTTAAATGAGGTTCTGATTTTTTTCTAAATGTTTAACAACCAGCTTTCCAAAGAAAAATGTGCCCAAGGCACTTTTAATTTAAATCTGGATTAACATTTTATGTGTGGCTTAAGTCTATAAAATCAACAAATCAATAAATGAAGTCTTGATTTGTAGCATATGCTGACTTCCAAGGTGTAAATGCTCACACTAAAAATTTAACAACCTACTCTTGGTATGAGCTGGCTCCCTCACACCACAACTTTCAGTTGTAACTTTGCCTATCCCCAAGTCCTTCCCAGGACTATGGTTCTACATCCACCCAGCTTTGAGATTCTAAAATCCTTCCTGGGTCTGACATTCTATATTTTAGGGACCCTTCCAGTTCTAACATTCTGTTCCTAAGGTCTCTTCCAATTCAGTTCAATACATAAGGTCCTTTTCAGGTCTGAAATGTCATGTTTTAAAGTCCTTTTTGCCTTTAGAGTCCTACTAATTGACCCTAAATTTGGCACAACATATCCCTGCTCATTAACCTATAGCTACAGTAACTAAGAGGAACAAAGTCTCAGGGCCAGGCCATTTGGGGAGCATGTGCCCCTGGAACCCCCACCAGGCTCAGCCTGGAGCTCCATTCCCTGTCTTGTAAGCTCAGCCAGCTGTTTCTAATGTGGGGTCCCAGGAAGTACTACACTTCTCCTCCCCCCACACACATACCCAATTAGTGTCTCGTCCTTGACTTGGAGCCTTTGGGAGGAAAGGTGGGAAATCCCAGCTCTAGAAGAGGAGGGTCCCTGGGCTTACCAGTGTCCTTGGAGGCAAAACTCGGGCATCCCGGATTTCAGCTTCCAGTCCCAAATGGGAACATTTGTTGTGTAGTCAGTTAGAAGATGATGAGTGTTACTGGCAGGAGCATGTGGCTGGAATAGAACAGATGCTACTGTACTGAGGAGGGTACTTCCTTGGGATTTTCCCACACAGGCTGAGAGCAAGGATGTTTCCCTCCCTGACACAACTAATAGCATCCATCCTCATTGCTGGCGTCCTCAGGATGACTTATTGCAATACATCAATATTTTAAGACTGTGTGATTTCCTTGTGGTGGGCTCCTGTCCACATGTGCAGATTGCAGCCCCTCTGTGATTTATTTATTAGGTGGTGCTGGAATGCTGCTGTCACTAAAGATTCATCCCTCTGTGGCCAATATGCTGGGGGAGCCTCTCTGAACTTATTTAGATTAGTTTTTGAATGATGGCAGAGTCTGTTACCAAGCTAGTCCTGGACACTTGCCCAACTTGGTAGGATCGGCCCAAGCCTATTAGAACTCAGAAGAGCAGAAGATGGGGGGAGAAGGAGGAGGAGAAAGAGAAGGAGGATTTCTCTCATTCAATTTGATTCAATTCAGGATCATAGATTTGGAGCAGGAAGGGAATTTTGAAGCCATTGGACGTACCCCATTATTTTACATGTTAGGAAACTGAGGCTCAGAGAGGCTGACTTGCTCAAGGTCACACAAAGACTAAGTATCGGAGGTGAGACTGAACTGCCACTGGAGTCCTTTTGCAATACCTTTCAATTCAAAAAAACATGTATTAAAATGTATTTTTTTGCAATTCTTTTTTAAAATTAATTTTACAATTATAACATTTTTGACAGTACATATGCATAGGTGATTATTTACAACATTATCCCTTGTACTCCCTTCTGTTCTGAATTTTTCCCTCCTTCCCTCCACCCCCTCCCCTAGATGGCAGGCATTCCCATACATATTAAATATGTTGTAGTATATCCTAGGTACAATATAAACATATATTAAAATGTCTACTTTATATGTCATTTCCTTCTCCAAGGACACTCTTAGGGAAATACAAAACATATCAAGGTTTTTTTGTTTGATCGTTTTTGTCAGAAGCATAACTTTAATGTTATAAGGGAATTCCCAGCGGGAAAAAACCCTCTACCAGTGCAGATTGGTACCTGCCAAGCAATTTAGAATCTTAGTGACTCACCTAGAATTATGAAAAATTAAGTGATTTCTGCAGGGTCCCAGGGCCAGCATGTGATAGAGACAGAAGCTGAGCTCAGGTGTCCCTGACTCAAGAGGTCAATCTTCTATTTGGTGCTTTTCTGCATATGCAAATTAATAAAAGGAAGAGCCTGCTAATGGAGAGAGGAAAAATATCTTGTAGCAAAGAATACCTGATCTTTGCTTTGAAGGAAGCCAGGGATGCTAAGTAGTAAAATGAAGTGAGAATAAACACTGGTATACAGGGGAGACAGGCTGAGACAAGGCAAAAAATGGGAAGGTTGTGGGAACCTTCCATTTATACTCAGGAAGATTAGTTCATCTGTTATTCTCTAAGAGCACCAATGACATCACAAGGGTAATGTCTCCACTTGCTCGTGAATTGGATTGGTTAGGAGTGGGGCAGAGTCATCAGCCTCATTCTCTCCTCCAGAGTCTGGCAGGTAGGAGCGTAGTAGTAGTAGTAGTAGTAGTAGTAGTAGTAGTAGTAGTAGTAGTAGTAGTAGTAGTAGTAGTAATAGAAGAAGAAGGAGGAGGAGGAGGAGGAGAACAGGAGGAAGAAGAAGAAGAGGAGGAGGAGCAGGAGGAGGAGGAGGAGGAGAACAGGAGGAAGAAGAATAATGGAGGAGGAGAAAGAAAAAGAAAGAGAAAGAAAGAAAAGGAAGAAAAGGAAGAAAAGGAAAGAAAGGAAAGAAAGGAAAGGAAGGAAAGGAAGGAAGGAAGGAAGGAAGGAAGGATTTTTTTATATTTTTATATTTTCTCTCTTATCAGACTAAAGACTAGACAAAGAATATTCAATCCATTCCATAAGCTCAGAATAGTAGAAAAAGGCCTGCATTTGGATTCTGAGGACATGAGTTCAAATCCAATCTGTTTCACCTACCTATGTGACCCTTTTTAAGCTGCTTTTCTTCTCTGGGCCTATTTTCCCATGTGTAAAATCTCAAAAGTTTTTTACAGTACAACATCCTAAATGTAGCTTCTAGCAAGGACTACCAGTGTCAGGGCACTCAATAGTGCCCTTAGGGAGCATAATGTGTGCAGAGAATTGCTGCCAATGTGTGGCTACTGAGGGGTCCCTTCATGACCAAACCTCACTGCTGAAAGCCACTGAGTTCTGGATCTGTGCACCACAATGGCAGTGTTCTGCATAGGAAAAACAATATGGTACAGTGGGATCCATGGAGCTGGACCTGAAGTCAGAACACCTGGGCCAGGCCTTACTGGCTAAATTCAAGTCTTAGGGATACAGATTCAGACAGGCATTATTAGTCTGGTTATACCCATTTCACAGATCATAGAATCATAGATTTTTGAGTTGGAACTCTCTGCTTCTTTCTTATTGGCTGTGTAGTCTGTTCTTATCTCTCCAGGACTGCCTCACACAACAATGCTCTAGGCTCCTCCCAAGGTCACTGTTAAGTGCAGCGGAGCTGTCCTCCACATTGCATCTCCTCCCCTCTCTAGCCAGCCTTGTAATGGAGCCAGGGGGTGGGGAGGGGCCAGAGGGCACCTCGGGCCAGTGCCAGGCACAGATCCTAATCCTTCAGCTTTTTCCTGACCAAGTTTCTGAAAAACCCAAGAGTAGGAGGAGCAGGACAGGATGAAGAGAACCTCCTTTATGGGGTTGATGCTCATAAATCCATTGGGGAGTAATTTATAGGAGCTCCCCGTAACACCTAATGCCAGTCAGTGTGAGAGGTTAATAGTCGAGGTTAAGGAACTGAGGTTGAAGTAATTTATGAAGGGGCTGGTGGCTTTTATCCTGGTCACAGCTCTGGAGTCTGAGCCCTGTGCTCTGAAAGGCAAGATTGGACAGGGAGGGAGGGAGGGAGAGAAGGAGACAGACAGAGACAGAGACAGAGACCCACAGATAGAAACCCAGAAAGGGGGGGTGAGGAAAGAGGAAGGCAGCAAGAGGGGGTAAAGAAAATGGCGGTAGGGAAGAGGGAGGAGAAAGATGGAAGCTGGAGAGGGGAGGCAGGAAAAAAATGGGAATCAGAAGAAAGTGGGAGGAGGAGATTAGACAGTATGGTGGGGGAAAGAGAGAGAGGGAGAGAGGAAAAGGGGAGAGGAGAGAGAAGAGGAGAAGAGGGGAGGGGAGAGAAAAAGAGAGGAGGGAAGGAGAAAGGAGGAAAGAAAAGGGGAGGGGAGAAATAGAGAGGAGAGAAAAGGAGAGGGGAGGAAGGGGAGAGAAAAGAAAAAGAGGGGAAAGGAGGGGAGAAGAGGGAAGGGAAGGAGAGGGGAGGACAAGGGAAGAAATAGAGAGAGATTATTATATGAAATGCCAGTTCCTGGAATAGAAAGCAGGATTTTGACTTTTTATCACCTAGCACATTGCTTCAAACATCATCGATGCTTAATACTTGTCTATTGTTTTGGCTGAAATTGAAGGAAAGAGGGAAAGAAAAAGGAATTAAGAGACAAAAATTATAAGCAAAAGTAATTTGCATTGATTTGCCGTTGTGATCTGTTAAGTTACTCATCTGAGCCTGGCGGAACAAGCACAGGAGGTACATCTGACCTGCTCTTATCACTTACATTTTACAGATGAAGCTTTGAAACGCTTAGGTGACCACTCAGTTCCGCACAGCTAGTGAATGTCTGAGGCAGGCTCCAAAACAAGTTGTTTCTGACTCCCAGAACAGGGGTCCTTCCAGCATCCCAAGCTGACTCAAGAAAGTCAGAGGTGAGAGAGATTCACAAGAGCATATACCTGTTTAGAGGATCACAGTCGTGGTGCAATGGCAGGGGCCATGATTTCTGTCTCCCTGGTGAGAATATCAAAACGATGCTTGTCCTGCACCTGGCCTTTCATCAATGAGAGGAATTCCCAGAGTGGAGATTCACTTTACAGACATATCCACAACTTCTTAAAGAGTCACCTAAAGTTAGTGACTTATCCAAAGTCACAAAGTTATGAAGTATCAGAGGCAGAACCAAACTAGGCTTCTGAGGAGGAATTATTCTACGTTTTCTCTCAGAGTTTAATAGATAAGTAGAGATCACTATATATGTACATAAATACATAAATATATATGTGTGTGTGTGTGTGTGTGTGTGTGTGTGTGTGTTCTTTTCATTTGTTATTCAAGATGCTGCAGCTAACAGTCCGGGCTGACCCTCTGTAAAACTGAGGATAGTGCTTATATCTGACCCAAAACTTAACAGTTTTTTAAACACTTTGCTAATCTGTGAAATGAGGATTTTGAGTCACATGACCTTAGAGAATGTAGGTTTCTTGCAACTATAATACTCTGATTTTATGAGTCCCATTTTCTGGGCTTCGATTTCCCCATGTACAAAAAGATCGGGCTACATTCCCACCAAGATCCCTTCTAACTTTGACCCTCTGGACCTCCATAATTTGGATCTCAGTTTTCTTATTTGTCAACTGGGATAACCCTTAAGGTCCCTTATGGTTCTAGCTTGCTATTTCTCTGATTTACATTCTCTAAACCAAAGTTTCTTTAACTTTAGGTTGTGACCCCATATAGGGTCATATAATTGAATATGAAGGTTGCCAAATTATGATTTATTATCTGTAAATGTTTGATTTATATACCTCGTTTATATACCTATATACCTGGAGTTTCACAAGGGGACACAAGTGGAAAAAGTTTAGAAGCCCCTTTCGAAGCCCATGTTTCCTGTCTTTAAAACAAGATTGGACTGGGTTCTCCTCTAGCTCTGGGGCCCATAGAACATCCAACTTCAGAGCCTAACAGTGAAGGAATCTGGAATGATCTCATGCAGAAGAAGGCACCTGAGTTGAGTTTTGAGGAAAATGGTCCTTTAATAAAGACATAGATTGATTGAAAACAATTAAGGATTCTTCAAGTTGAATTGTACAAGAATTCGAGGGCTCTGAACAGCTCTAATATTTGAGTACTCTTTTGTAAGCTAACATCTGCCTGATTGATGCCTTTGCTCAAGAAAGCCCACCCAGGTCCTGAAGGCTGCTCACCAGGCTGCTGTTTCAGCCCCGTTGTTCCCCAGATGTCCTCAGCTATGGTACATTGTTAGGCGATGCCCTTGGGCGGAGAGGAGGGCCACCAGGATTGCTTCCTCTACTCAAGCCCCCTGCTTAAAAGTCTCTTGGCTATCCTGCCTTCTGTTTCACTTACTTCACACAGCACCCAGTAGAGTTCTGTTATGGACCTAATACTGGATCTTCCATGAGTCGTCAAGTCCTGAGATCCAACATGGCCTATTACTGTGACATCTAGTAAGAAACGAGCGATTTCCATAGTTATAGCTTCTTTTTAGTCTCATCTTCTTAGAATCCACCCTTGAGTCTCACAGCTTGATAGGTGATCTCTCTAGCCTTTTCTTCTAGAGGCAGCTGGAGGCACAATGAATAGAGTGTGGGTTCAGGAGTTAGGAAGACCTGAGTTTAAATATGGCTTCAGATACTTACTAGCAGTGTGACCCTGGGCAGGCCATTTTGCCTCAGTTTCCTCAACTGTAACATAGAGATCATAATAGCATCTACCCTGAAGGCTTGCTCTAAGGATCAAACAACACAATATTTGCAAAGAGTGTTTAGTACAATGCCTAGCACATAGTAGGTGCTACATATGTTCATTCCCTGCCCTCTTGCCAGGCTGTATGACTTTCTGATCAGATCCTCAACATGCTTCCATTTGTATCCCTCATCCCACATTCTATTCTTCATGTAGCTGGGTGGTACAGTAGATAGAGCACTGTCCCTGGAGTTAAGAAGACCTGAGTTCAGATTTGGTCCCTGATATTATCTATTTATTATTGTGATCTATTTATACATATCTAAATCTACCTGCCTATACATACATATCTTTATCTATCTATCTATCTATATACATATACACATCTATATCTATTTACATATACATATCTACATGTATTTAACTGTATATATCATAGTTATCTATACATATCTCTATCTGTATATAGATACATGTGTGTTTGTATGTATGTCTCTTGAGGATAGAGACTATTTTGCTTTCTTGGATTTTATCTAATTCTTCTTTTCCAGAATGTAAAACATTCTGAAAGTTTGGGTGCTTATTAAGGTAGGAAAATTGCAACATAGGGGGAAGGGAACCGGCCTGGGTGTCAAAATAATTGTGACCTTGAGCATGTCATTTTCCCTTCAGTGGGGCCCAGATTCAAAGAACCATCCAAATCTGAAAGAGACTTTGTATATTGCCCTTTTGCGGGTCTCATTTATTGATTTATTCTTCATAGCATGAAAATTGGAAAAAAGAAAACCTTAAAAATCATTCAAGAGATTTCTTCTCCTGTACAATTTTATACATTTAATTGAGGTCAAGAGAAAGAATGAGACTTTCCACAAAATGATCTCATTAAATTAAAATTAAATCTCATAAAATGATCTAGAAGATGATCTCAAAGGTTTCTTTCAATTCTAATGTTCTCCACTTAAGGTTTCTTTTAGTTCTAAGTTTCTATGTTCTAAAGTATCTCTTTTTTAAGTTCTAGTGTCTGTCCCAGCTTTGATATTTCGTGTTTCAATGTCCTCTTCCAGCTCTGTGTTCTAAAGAACTTCCCAGCTCTAAACTTCTGTGATTTCTCAAATACATTTGGGTCAAGAGTAGTAGATTTCATCTTTGATCTAGAGCCAAAAGCAATACCAATTTTACAGTTTAGAAACATTCAATTATGTGGTCAGGGTAATGGTGTACATTAAAAGCTATCAAGCAGAAATCTTTATTAACCAGGTCTTAAGGGCTCCAGAAGTGTACTCAAGGTGCCCATTTATAATGATAATCTCGGGGCCTTCAAATCCTGGGTTATCTTCTGAATCCTCCAGAGAAAGATTAATGTTCAATAGATTTGGGATGTTGAGTATATGTAGAGGTAAGGTTGGAATCTAAACCTGTACTTTCTCCAATATAGGGAGTTTCTTGTATCAAAATTCTCTTCACAATGAAAATTTTATAATTTATAGTCTTAGAGGGCTGCCCAGGGCACTGAATATTTCAGTTTTTGCCTAAGGTCATACAACTAGTACAATTAAATCTTGTACCTGGGTCTTTTGAACACCATGCCATTGTTCAGTTTAAGTTGTGTGTGACTCTTTATGACCCCACTGGAGAATTTCTTGGCAGAGATACTGGAGTGCTTTGTCATTTCTTCCTCCAATAGATGAGGAAACTGAAACAAGCAGGATTAAGTGACTTGTCCAGGATCATATAGCTGGTAAGTGTCTAAAGCCAGATTTGAACTAGTTTTCCTGACTGCAGTCCTAGAAATACATCACCTACCTAGTCCTCTCTCCCTGACTGCCATCAGATAGCTGTACCAACTTGTCTGTCATACTTGATTGTGTTCTGTCTTTTAAAATTGACCACCGTTGTACAGAATGTATGATAATTCTCTAGGAATCCAAAGACTGGTTCAGGTCATTGATCACTCTGCAAAAGAGGGGGATGCTGTGGTCAAATCCTCTCCCTCTCTCCACCAAAGGGGTGGTAGAGGAATGTTCCACTTCATATCTCATTTTGGCATTGTCAAATGAAGGGTAATTCAGTCCCAAATGGATCACATTTTGTGAATTCCCTTCAGTCCCCTAGAACAGCACAACCCTGGGGTTCAGAAATGATCTCTTTTCAGGTCTCTGCTTGATCTAATAAAGTAAAAGAACTAGAAAAGAGCTAGAGTAGAGACAGCACAGAAGCAGAAGAAAAAAAATGCTACAACCAGGATCCAAGGGCTTGGGTTCAAATCTTGACCTTGTCCCTTGCTAATAAGGTAAATATCTTTCACTGGACTTCAGTTTCCCCACCTAAAAGTTAAAGGGTTGGACTAGATAGTAATTAAGATCTTTACCAGTTCAAAATCCATTTGGATTCCCTCTCTGACTAATAATCTACTACTATACAAGGCATGGAGTGAAAGACAGCTTTGGGCCAGGTACTTATTCTTCCTTTGCCCATTAAATCTAGGTTACCAAAGTGATCTAAACATGGAATCCGAGCTAATTCATTTAATTTTTAAAAGTATTATAAAGAAGCATGGCAAAGAGGATAGACAGATATCTGGGACCAAATCAAGGAAGATCTGGAGTAATAGGGTCAAAGAGTCCCCAAGCTGGCTGTGGGATGATGGGCAAATCATTTGACCTCTCTTACTATTCTAGGCAACTTTCTAAGCCGGGGTTACCCTGCACAAGTAGACAATATCCCCATTTGAGAATTCCCTATAATAATGAAATCACAGGTCCGGTCCCTTTCCCTACTCTGCTGAGAAATGAGATTTTATCAGGAGACAATGTGTTCACATAAATGGAAACAAAAGTAAATTCCTCCTAGTTTTGGGGGTGAGAAGCATTTAAATCTGGGGAAAGGTCCCATGGAAAAGATACACTTGAGCTGAGCTTGGAAAGAAGCCAGAGATTCTAAGAGGTGAGACTTGCTGCTGTGCTTAAATTCCAAGGCTTCAAGGGTCTGTGATTTTAACAGGGTGGGTACACCCTCTCCAATCATAATCTCCATATGCCACAGGAGGTGGTTATCCTTGGGTCTCAGTTGCAGTCTTAATGATAGGGTTGGTATTCTGGATTGCAATTTGGAACTACGCCCAAGAAGCTATAAAGTTGTGCATACCCTTTGATCCAGCAATCCTACTGCTAGGCCTATATGCCAAAGAGATTTTCTAAAAAGGGAAAAGGACTTACTTATTCAAAAAATATTTATAGCAGCTCTTTTTGCGGTAGTTGAGAATTGGAAATTGAGGGGATATCCATCAAGTGGTGAATGGTTGAATACGTTCTGATATATGATTGTGATGAAATATTATTATGCCATAAGAAATGACAAGTTGGATGACTTCAGAAAAACTTACACGAACTGATGCAAAGTGAAGTGAACAGAATAAGGAGAGAGTTGTACATGGTAACAGCAATACTGTATGTTAAAGAAATGTGAATGATTTAGCTATTCTCGGCCTAAAGGACACATGGGGAAACATTCCATGCACTTCCAGAGAATAAACAAATATTACCTAACTACTACTAATACTAATTTTTTCTTTCTTTCATTTTTTGTCTTCCTATACAAAATGACTAATATACAAAAGTTTAACACAATTGCACAATTATAACCTGTATCTGATTACTCACCATCTCAGGGAGGAAGGAGAATAGAGGGAAGAATGGAATTTGGAACTCAAAAATTAAAAAGAAACTTAAAAATTGCTTTAACATGTAATTGCGGGAAATAAAATGATATTAAAAGTAAATGAGAAAAATAAAATAAATTAAAAGGCTGGACCAAATGTTTTCTGAAGTCCTTTCCAGGTCTAAATCTGTGATCTTATGGTCATGAGTGGTAGTGGACCAAGAAAAAAAAATCACCTTGTGCCTACCCTATGTCTCTCTATCTGAGTTTTGTTAAGCTTAGTTAAACTTAAGCTAAGTTTAACACCTTCATTTAAAAAAATGAAATGATTCATAACAATGAAGAAATTGTGATTTGCCCAAGTGTGGGATTCATTCAAATTCAGCTCTGCTGATTCTGGAGTTAGAGCTCTTTTACTCAACAAAGATCTTCCTAAACTATTACTACACTTGCCAATATTCTCATAAAAGCATTTTTTCTTTCTCTGTTTTCATGCTGCCATTTTGTTTCCTTGAATGAATTGAATTTCAGTGAGAGAGACAGATACAGACACACACACACACACACACACACAGAGAGAGAGAGAGAGAGAGAGAGAGAGAGAGAGAGAGAGAGAGAGAGAGAGAGAGAGAGAGAGAGACTATTATCAGCCCCTTGTCAGCCTTTCATTTCCTTCAGGCATGAAGCCAGGGTTCTGCCTCCTAAATGTGAGATCAGAGGACAATACCATTTGGGTCAGGATGCCGAAGGTTTCATGGGGTGTAAAGTGCTCAGTTCCCATTAAAACTTGGGAAAGGCAAGGGAAAGGGAGGAGAGAGTCCTGACTAAAAGGCTACAAAGTACTTTAAAAAGATCCAAGACTAGTCCTTATTCTCAGCTAAGTCCTGGAACCATTTATCTCTTTTTTTTCCCCTTGAAATTGCAAAGGTTACTCATTTTAGAATTAATCATAATAATAAATGTAAAGACTGATGGTGAGTGCTTAGAAAGTAAAAGGACCTTTAAGGCTAAAGTCAGACTGGGTACAGAATGGGGTGCAATTCAGGCCAATTCAGTGAAGGGGAATTGAGCTTCATAACACTGGCTGCTAATCAATTAATTTTATTAAGAATCAATCAAGTGACAATCATTTATTTGAAGCCTATTGTGTGGTAGACATTATGTAATTTACAGAGATAAAGGGACAAAAATAAAACAGTGTCTGACCTCCAGAAGCTTACATTCTAGATAAATATGGAGAGAATACATTTGTGATTCATGGAAGGTAGTTTGGGAAGGGAAGACATTCACAATCAATCGGAGGATCAGGGAAGTCTTTGTGTAGATGGTGGCTCTTAAGCTAAATCTAGAGCTGGAAATAAGAATATTGAATGGGAAACAACTAATGAACACAACCCACTGATGGAGTACTTTATAAACAATGAGTTCTTGCTGTTATGTTATGTATTGTACTACTGTACAATGATGCAAAGCAGACTACTATGTTCTTGTTCTCAGGGATTCCCCAATCTAGTTGTGGAGATTATAGACACTGAAGAAGCTTCAAAAACCCATTGAAGAGTTGTTACAAGGCAGCTTATAAATGATTGTCCTATGAGAATAAATGATACTTGGACTGAGGAGAGTAGTCTGGGGGGGCCTACTGGAGGAGGTAAACCTAAAAAAAAAAAAAAAAAAGAGTAAGATGAATAGAATAAGAAAAGCAAATACCCTTAGGCATTCCTAAAAAGAAATCCAATTGGTCTGTAAGCATTCATCAGGGAATTATTTAGGTTCAATTCTGCTCTGGGGATGGAAAATAGACTTACATTACAGCTATGACATAGTGTATATATGTATGTATATATATACATATATATATATACAATGTGTGTGTGTGTATATATATATATATATATTCACCTCCATGTAATGCTTCAAAGTTTCCAAAGTACCTGTTTCACAACAACTCTATGGTTAAGTTGTAGTAGTATATATTTTACAGATGAAACTCAGAGAAATGAAGCACTTTGTCGACATTGCCAGCTGAGCTTCAAGTAAATCAAGAAATATGATTTTATAATGTATCCACTCTGTGCCTCATTCTACTAGGAGGGAAATAACATGTAATCATATCAATATGTACAAAACAAATTTCCTAAAATAAAGCTAACAAATTACATTCAAAAGGTAAGAAAACACTACTAGGAATTCCTTTTATTAAACAAATATGGTCATCCTCCCCAAACCAAGGGAAGCATAAAAAATGAAAACTTTAGAAATAACACTCTATATAATGATAACCATCAGTCAATAATGAATACTGATTCCAACATTTTCAATAAAATTAATCCAAAAAGACTATAGGCATAAAAGATCTACAAAGTACATATGAGGTGATTTCACAGATAGGGAAACACTAACATCTATCACCAAAGGTTCCATGGGAGTTGAATTCTGAAAGGATTTTTAAAAGAAATGAAGATTTCTAAGGCATGAAGGTGGGAAGCTCTGATAGCTGGTGGGGGGGGGGGCTCATTAAACTATAAGTGAACACTTCTTTAGTGAAAAAGATGCTTATTTTGAAGTTGAGACCCAGGTTCAAGTCAGCCTCTTCCACTTATTTCCCTTGTGACCTGAGAAAGTCACATAACCTCTGAACCTCCATTTCCTCATCTGTAAAATGGTGGTAGGAACAGTGACCCCGGATCAGATACCATCTAATGTCTGCAAAGTGCTCTGTAAATGCTAAAAAGCTTTGTAAACCATAAAGCACTATATAAATGTCAGCTGTTATTATTATCATCAACTTAATATCACTCCCAGTACTGCGGTTTTAATGCATAAACATAAGAGGGACTGAATATTTCTTCCAGATCTGAAATAGAATTGACTCTGTTTTACTTTTTAACTGGTCAAGGTCTATTTAAAATGGAGATAACTGATGGTGCCTAGAAGGAATCCATATAAGCACAGTGAAAGCTCACTAGGAATCCCCACTCTCAATGGTTACCCCAAGGGCCACCTAACCCAGCACCCCATTGACTTTCTAAAAATGATTACCTAGATCAGCTGCCCCATTCACTAACTGAAGAGGCTCCTTTGCCCTTCCATGATTTCCAAGTGTTGGTTTTCCAATTTGTAGGACCTTTATTAAAACCATCAGGCTAATCACACGGAAAGGCCATGTATTTTTGCCTTCTTCCTCCCTACTACCAGGCCCAGCCCCAACCAAGAGCCCCCACCCCTTCTTCTGGAATGTAGCCATCAAAACAAACATTAAATGCAAAATGTTTGGCTTGAGTTATTACTTGTGAGGGTGCTGGGAAGAAAATTTATAGCAACATTACTGTGTTTTGCTAGAAATCTCTTAATGCACCAAAGTGGGAAGGTGTGTGTGTTTTTTATTAAAATGTTACACTCAATAAATCTGATCCACTGGGAGGACACAGGTGGCCTTGGCACTCAGCTGAGGCAACTGTCATTTCAAACTTTGGGGCAGCCTTTTCTGACTGTCTCTATTCCCACTGATAAAAAGGTGTCTGTATCTCTCTCTCTTTCTATCTCCTTCCCTCTCTCTTTTATTCTCCACCCCCTATATCTGACACAGGCTAGAAAGCTCTGCAACTGATGTGATCCATTCTTATTACCATCACTCTGATTATATTTTTCACTTAACTTTTATTCTGCTGACCTTGATCAGTCAAGAACCACATGATTTTTTTTCCAAGCTCTAATTAGACACCGGGGGTCTCCTACTTTATGAAGTTTCCCATGGTGCTGGATTCAGTTCCAATTAAGCAACAACCACTGATTAAAGGCCAGAATTACACTTGGCAGTGGGAGTGATACAAAATAGATGAAACGGAGTTCTTGCCTTCATAGTGAATCCAGTCCACTAAGAGAACACTTTATTGAAGCTTTGTTTGTTTTTGTCCAATGTAATGAGCTCAGATCTATACAGATTTTTCATATTTCAGAATTCTCATTTTAAAAATTATTTTCACTGATGTCTTCTGTTTTTACATCACACGCTCAAAATTCTAATTCTGAGAACAGACATTTTGTGTCACTCTCTAAGGGACACAATAATGTAAAAGGTGCATGATATTCAGAATAAAATGATGTATGTAGGAATGGATTACCGCTCTGCTCCCGTAGAGCCCCCTCCACTTTAATCCAATTTGTTACACGAAAATTTGGAGTCATACAAATGAAAAGTGAATAGAATAGAAAGTGAACTTCTGTTTTCTAAAAGTACTCAAGAAAGGACTTCTTGAAAGGAATCTGAACAGGCGCTTAAAACAGAATTTATTTTCTGAAAATCTCTTTATCCAGAGTTTTACGTAGAGCCCGGGGTAGAAGTAAGGACTCTCTGCCACTTGAGATGACGTTTCGCTTCTTTACATGTCAGACACACACACAATATATCACCCGCTTACACATCCTATGTAAACACATGTAAAGCAATCGATCACCAAGCATTAATGGGGAAGGGGGAGAAGAGATATTACGAAGAAGAATCTGATTTCCCGTTTTATGCAAGCGAAGTTCCAGACACATAGTAGGCCTATTTCTTGTCACATTTTGTTCTCACAGCCGGGTGCAAGCCATATCTCCCAATAAATTGTTAGCTCCCAGAGAGAAGAGAGAATTACATTTTGCTCTCTGCCTCTCCGGAGTCTAGGACAGCGAAGGTGCTTTTAAAATGTGGGATTGAACTGAAGGGAAACTGAGCCCGCCTGGGTTTGATGAAGTGCCGTAGGTTTCTAGGACGCGAGTGGCTCCTCGAAGGGTTCGGGGTGGGGGACCCTGTACTAACCCTGTCTTTGGTTCCCCACCTTGTGGCCCTCCCGCATCGTTCGCCCAAATTTCGTTTCTTTTCAAACAAATGAAGCTGATTTTGCACCTCGGGAAATTTCCACTTGATTCAATTCATTTCTGCTCGGTATTCGTTCATTAAGAAGCGTCACCGCTCCGAGTTTCGGAACTCGTAAAGTGGAACAGATAATGCTGTAACAGATAGACAGCTGGCTAAATGAGAAGCGCAAATACGCGTCCTTTGGAAGCGCGTGGCCGCGAAAGCCGCGGGTGGAAAGAGAGAAAAACGCTGGATGTCTCCGAAGTGACGAGGTCCCGCCTCCTACGAAACCGCCACCTCTCGGTTCCACAAAAGACCGGGCCATTTTCCCCGGCCCTAAGACGAGAGGGAAGGCCAGCTTTCTCTCCCGGAGACTGAAAATCCGGTGCCCGCCTTGGCAAGGAGAAGGACAAGAAGGGCTCTTAATCCGAGGGGTGGGAGGCTGGGCAGAGCGGAGGGTCAGGCTTCTTTTACTTCCCTCCTCCCAGAGGCTTGCGCACGAGCTTAATCGAAGGGGAAACCCACTTCACGCCTGTTTGACCGAAGGGCATTTCATCAGCTGGGTGATTTTATAGCGAACGGCGACCTTCGGAAGTTTACGACCCTCGCCCGGGGTCAAGCCCAGAACAGACGGGAGGGCCCCAGCGCGCCTTCCTCCCGTCCTCCGGAGTCCGCTACTGCCGTTGGGGCCCTGAGGGAAGGGGAGGCTGCGCGGGCTTTGACATCGTGGGGAATGATGAAAGCCGGGCCGACGTCCCTGGACTGCTTCAACCTTCTAAGACCCGATTTCTTCTAGATAAAAATTAATCATTAGGAATAGAATTCGGGGGGTCGGGATGATTGAAGGAAAGAGGGAACCGTGGCTGGAAGGGCTGGGGGGAAGGGCGAGAGATAAGAGACTGAGAATGAAATCAAGATTACTGTTCGGGAGTCCAGTCCACGCCGGACGCAAGGACGTCCGCTGGACTTCCCGAAAGTCACCGGGGGACTGCTTTGGGGTCGGAGCCTGTCTCGGGTTCTGGCTCTGAGTCCAGTCCCCCCCGGCTCTGCCCGGGAAGTTTGGGTCGGCTTCAGCCTGAACTGCGCGGTTCGCGTTTCCCCCGGCCCCAGCTCAGGATAGGGGATGGGCTGCGTGAGTTAGGGGTCCCCCGGACCGCAGGAGGAGGCCAGGGAAGGCAGACGGAAAGGAAAGTGTCCTTTTGCCCCAGGCCGTCGAGAAGCACAGGCTGGAGCGCAGCCCAGCTTCTCCTTTCTCCCCCGGCTCCCCCAGACGGTTCTCACCCAGAAGGACTCGCGCTTCTTCCCTTCTTTGCAGAGACCTTGCTCGGAGCACAGCTTCCCGTCACTCCCGAGCTCCTTTGGCTTTGTGGATAACCCGAGAAGGGAGTAGCTAGTAAACCGAGCCCAAGCCTTGCAGCACCCGGGGCTGAGGCGGGCCCCTGGAATAAGCAGAGAGAAGCCGGGCCAGATGTGGGGGCTTAGACTCCCGGAGAACGCCGCGGCCTGCATTTGCTTTGATTACGTTATCTCATCGGCCGCTCACTGGGCTTTCAAAGCCGATTCGCTCCGGTAACGGGAACCGGGAAGGCCAGGGAACTGGTCCTTCGGCTGGTAGGCCTTTAGGGGAAAGAAGGAGAGAGTTCGCTTAATCTCGGGGATTGGAGCCGCAGGGCTATTCATGGGGGGCCCGGGGGTAGCGTGGGAGGAGGGAGCCCAGCCTCCTGCAGCAACTCGCACTGCAAGGACTGGTACTGGACCAGGGGTGTTGAGAACCAAGGCTGTAAGGCCCAGTGGGTGGGGAGCGGGCTCCCGCACCCAGATTTCTGAACGCTTTGGGCTCCCTTTCCTCCACACTGTCTAGTTACCATTGATCTTGGTCAGAGTAAACGGTTGAAGAACTTCCCATGGGGCACTGGACTGGCCAGCTGATATTTTCTTTGTGTCCAGATCTGTAATTTCAAGGGGAAGATGGGAATTTCCGAAATGGATGCTTTTAGACAAATAATGGATCCCAATTTATCATTTCTTAGGGTCTCCTGGGCCAAAGAGAAGTTAGTAATATGTGCCCAAGGAAGGATTCGAACTCCACTTTTCCTGCCTTTAAGCCTGGCCCGCTGCACACTTTGCCATGCTAACTCTCTGTTGGTATTCTTTGGGCATCTGGGGAGAAGGAGGAAAGATGGGTAGGGGAATGTAGTTTGGGGGGTGGAGAGGGAGAGAGATAGGGAGCGGTATCTCTCCGGAATCCTTTACCCAAGCATTGTGCATGCTGTTTTCTCTTGGCCTCGCCCAGTCCCTCCCACCACCGCGCATTCACCCCATCCCCCCTCTCCTAACTGCCCCCATCACCCAGTCACACGCCCCAGGCTGGGCTCCGGTTGCCAGTGACAGGTGCACTATCCCAGACCCTTAACCCCATCCCTCCTTTACTCCATCTCCATCCAGAGCGGGATCTTCTGCCTGACTGGGAGAGGATAAACCACAGCAAGGAACTCTGGAGCCAAAGACTGGGGTCCAGGCCTCTCTTTCCCTAAGCTAGCCACCCCCATTATCTTTCATCAGGGAGAGCAACAAAGAACACGAGCCCCTCTTTCTCCCCATATCCCCAGCCTAGAACGGTTGGGATTGAGAATAGTAACTTCCTTCTTATCCCAGGGCCCCAGCACTCCCTGGACCCCCTACTCCAGCCACCACCCCCAGTGAGGCTCTGGTTGACTTCAGTGCCCTGGAAGTCATCACCCCTGGGAAGGGCCATGGGAGCCTTGGGTTCCCTTCCCCCTAACAACTTCAAAGGCTTTTTGGTGGAGTGAGGAGGGCAGAGGGTGAGAGGGAAGTCAACTTGTTTTTCCTGCCATGCCATGGACCCTGGCGGCTCTCAACAAATAGCCCAGACTGGTAGGAGAGCAAGAATGCACCAAATGGCTCAGCCTAGACAGTTCTTCAGATGAAATGGAAAGCAGAAAACCAATAGATTGGGGCTGGGTTGGGGACACAGCAGTTTTGTGGGTATTTTCCTTCCAACTCCTGCTTTCTTGTCTTTTTCTTCCAATCTGACTTTTTAAAACTCCCAAGTCTTTCCCCATCATCATTCCACAGAAGCAGCACAGAGTAGCCCAAACAATAGTACCCAGATCAGGAGTCAGAAAACCTGATTCTCTTCACAAATCTAAATTAAATGTAATTATTTAGAGTAGCTCTGACCCAAAGCCTCCTTTCCATTGAAGGGAGAAAGGGCTAGGGAATGGTGTTAAGGAAACAGAATTTGGCTTATGAAAGTATTCAATTTGCTATGGGGGGATGTGAAAAGAAGATACAAAACTGAAACCTTAGAAAATACTCCAAAATACTTAGTCTAAAGAGGGTGGGAGTTTAGGAGTTTCCTAAAGAAGATGTAAAGAAATCATAGGATGTCTGATTTAGAAAGGCTCTTAGAGGTCAGCTAGACCAAACTTCCCTCTTTTTACAGATGGCTTAAGCAACTTGTCCAAGGCTGCACAGGGAGATTGCAAATCCTTCTTTCTTTCCACAACTGCACTACCCTGTCTCTGAAGGAGGACCATGATTGAAATGCATGTGTAAATGTGTGCAGTGGAAATTCTATATGTATTATACAGTTGTGGGGATTATGTCCATGTGTATTATATATATATTCCATTAGTAATACACAATAGTGTATATGTATATATATACACATATATGTGTATATATGTATATACATATGTATATGTGTATATATGTAGTGTATATGTGTAGATATACTCCATAAATAATACACAATAGTGGAGGCTATGTGTGTACACATATGTGTATATATACACATGTTTTATATTACATATGCATTATAGGGATAACTAGGTGGTGCAGTAGATAGGGTCCCAGGCAGTGAGTTGGGAATACCTACATTCAAATCTGGTCTCAGACATTTACTAGCTGTATGATCTTGGTCAAGTCACTTAACCCAGTTTGCCTCCATTTTCTTGCCTGAAAAATGAGCTAGAGAAGGAAATGGCAAACCATTTCAATATCTTTACCAATAAAATCCAAAAGGGGGTCACAAAAAATCAGACATGACTGAGAAGCATCTAAAACAATATACAGTAGTAGAAACTGTTCTTACATGTATGTCATATGATACTGTTCAGGACACTAAGGTTCCAAACAAAAGAAAGAAAGAAAAAAAAACGAGAGGAAAAGATATAAATCTGATCGTGTTGCTCTTCATAAGTCCAGCATTGTATCCTCTTGTTGGACCTTCCTAAGATCTCCCTGCACACTCACAACCTTGCCCTGGTCCAGGCCCTTCATATTAGAGATGAGGAAACTAACCACCAATGAATTTCAGCAGTTTGGCTAACTTCACAGATTTGAACCCAAAGGCCAGAGAGTGGGCTCTACAGCTTGCGCTTTTATCTCAGCCCTGAAGAAGGGAAGGCAAGATTGAAGGAAAAGGAACAGGCAACAAATGCTTACTGTGGGCCAAGCACTGGAGCTTTACCCTGTTCCTCTCCCTATTTCTCCTCTCTGGACTCCCACATTGCTTGCATCGCTCACATCCAGCACCTTTGGGTGTTGAATAATAGCCATCCTTCAAAGCTCACACTAAAAGCCACCTCCTAAGGGAAAGTTCCTCTCCTCCTCCAGAATGTCTTCCCCTTCCAGCCTCATATAGGGTTTAGCCCAGCTCTGGGGGCACCTTCCTAGTCAGGCCGTGTCCAGTGATGTTGCCTTGTGTCTCCCAGTCCCTGAGTGCCGGCCTTAAGTGCCTAGTAGATTGTAAGATCTTTGAAGGTAGATACTGAACTTTTTTACCCAAAGTCAGCTCAGAATAGTAGGCGATCAATAGATTGAATAAATGATTCCGTCGGAGGGAAATCTTGGGCAAAGCTCCAAAAGATGTCCATTCTAACCCACCAGATTACATTTATGAAACCAAATATAATAAATATACTGATATCATCCAATTCTCTCTCTCTCTCTCTCTCTCTCTCTCTCTCTCTCTCTCTCTCTCTCTCTCTCTCTCTCTCTCTCTCTCTCTCTCTCTTTAGAGAGAGAGAGAGAGAGAGATACATATATAGATAGATAGATAGATATAGATATAGATATATATAGATATGTGTGTACATATATACATATATATATCACATGCGTGTGTGCATGCACATGTATATGCACATATATGTATGTATATATATTTCCCAAGTTAGATGTATAACAGTTTTTACATTTGTTTTTAAATCTTTGAGTACCAGACTCTTTCCCTTCCTCCCCACCCCATTAAGAAGGCATTATTAGTCAATTCCAAACTAGCCAGATGCGGGGCATGAGTTGGGGGGCTGTGGGGAAGAAGCTCCCCAGATTTGTTGGGTCTCTCTTGGTCCCCCAGAAATTGCCGGACTGCTCTCCCGTGACCAAGGCTGTCTGGGGTGGGGAGATGAGTCAGGGGCCAGATTTGTTAAGGGCAGTGCGGCCCTGATCGCCAGACCAGCAGAGAATTCTCTCATCCCCAGCCTGGCAGCGGGCGGGGAGGGGAGCCTCAAAATCCAAGAAAAAAGGCGAGACTTCGCCAAATCAGAGTGGAGTGAGAGGGAATCCTAGAGCCGTTTGGGGAGGCTCAGAAGCGCAAGCAGAAGCGGCAGTGGGGGTAGGCTTGTCTCGAGTCAGGCGCGGATGGGGGGGGGGGGTAAAACAGGGCCAGATTATCTTTCCCCTCCCCTATTTCTCCAGGAGTAAGGGAGAGCTCCAGGATCCTAGCAGCCAAGGAAGAAGGGGCCTACAGCCGTCGAGAGGAAGGGAGGGGGAGCCACGGGAAAGCCAAAACCCGCCCCCGCCAATTCCGGGTTCAGCGCAGGTTTGGAACCGCCGGAGGACGTAGGGCAGAGTGTTGGTATTGGAGCCAGAGCCGGCCTGGCCCGCTCCGACTCTCCCACACCAGAAGCAACCGGAAAAGTCTCAGGCCAAATGAACTTGGAGAACGCGCGGTCTGGCCAGCCTGTGCTCCTCTGGTCTGCTACGTTTCCATGTCTTTACGCACCGAGAGCCTTCCCTCGGAACCGGAGCTCGTCGTGGAGTCGTCTTGGAGTCGGACAGGCCCACAGCGGCCTCGCCTACGGAGTTCCAACGTGGTCACGACCCTTACGCGGAGAAGGAGAGTTGTTTCTAGCCCTCCTCCCCCACCCGCAGCACTGTGCCGCCGGGGGCCTGACTCTGAGCCCTCTTTGTGGGCAAATCACGCCCCTCTTTACGCTTCGGGTTCTTTTGTAAAAAAAAAAAAAAAAAAAAAAGTCTTTCCCTAAAATCAGAGCGAGTCTCTTCGCTCTGGAGCCTCTTTAAATCCCGTCTTTAAAACGTTGAGCCCTCCTGAAACCGGCTCGTGGCCCTACCTTTGCCACGAGTCGTGGACCCGCCTTTGCCACGAGTCCTCCTCCCTTACTCGCGGCACTCTGCGGTCCGGCCCAAGCGACTCTCTCTGTGATTCTCCCTCGCCGCGCTCCGTCTCCCTTTGCCCTCCTGCGCTTTTGCACGCTGTCCCCTCGTCTCGAATCATTTTCCTCCTCCTCACTTTTGCTTCCGAATGATGTCTTCGAAATCATGGCTCCAAGGCCGTCTTCTAAATGAACCTTTCCGGATCCCGCCAACGAGCTGTTCCAATCCTCCCTCTACCCACCCCAATCATTTTGTGTTTATTTTGTGTATGTATGTGTGTATTACACATGCATTTCCGTGTGTGGATTTGTCCATATATTGTCTATATTTATCTGACACATATATTTTATTATTTATGTGGGGTGTGTATATAAATATATGTCTGTAGATATATAGATAGATATAGATATAGATATATAGACATAGATATAGATATAGATATAGATATAGATATAGATATAGATATAGATATAGATATAGATATAGATATAGATATAGATATAGATATAGATATAGATATAGATATAGATATAGATATAGATATAGATATAGATATAGATATAGATATAGATACATAAATGTCCCACGCAGGGTGGGACACACACTTGTAGTTCCTGCTGCCAAGAAGGTTAAGGCCAGCAGAGTTCCGTCTTTAGGGCCGGGTACTGTCAGTGGAAGACCACCAGGAGGCTTAAAGAGTGGCACAGGTCTGAGGGATAGAGCCTCCACCCTGGACTCAGGAGGATCTGAGTTCAAATTTGACTTCAGGCACTTGCTAGCTGAGTGACCTTGGACAAGTCACTAAACCCCAATTCCTCAGTTTCCTCATCTGTAAAATGAGGTGGAGAAGGAATTGGTAAACCAGAGTTGGACACAACAACAAAGATCTCAAACTCTAGCATTTTCCCTGTTGTCCTCCATTTATGTTCTAAAGACTTCTTGGGTTCTCAGTTTAACATAGAGATCCACTCCTAGAGACTGTAAGGAGCAGAGGGGAACTAGATGACTCCACAGATCCCATCCCTAGCCCTGAGACCTTTCCAGAACATAATTAAAAGAACAATATTGAGCCAAGCATTCAAAGAAAATCAAACATAGATTAGGAGAGCATTGGTTCTAATCAATTTTACAGATAAAGGAACTGAGGGTCATGGAGGGGAAGTGACTCAACAGAGACTAGACAAGAAGCAGAGCTAGATCTGGAACCCACTTTCTCTGACTCCCAAATACTACATGACCTTCCCTTTTAAAGAGTTAGTCTGCCAAGCAGCAAGGAAATTAATATCCCCCTCTGGTTCTCTAGATCTACCCTCATTGTGAGATACATTTGACTTCTTAAATCACCTTTAGGCCATCTCTTTCCTTCTGCCCAATCCAAAAGAGCTCTAGAACTACTACATATCCTCTTCTTCCTTTTTTTTTTTTTTTTAATTTTCTGACAGTTTTGCTCCCCACATCTGGCACCAGATTTAAAAAACAAACTTGCTCATGTGATTTTATCCTATAGTGCCTTGCTAGTTGTATATCACCTTCCCCAGGACTCTATTTAATAATAGTAGAAATATTAATATTCTCAGTTCATTGATGTGGGAAACAGGTTTAGAGAAATCAAATGTCTTGCTCAGGGTCACACAGTTAATAAGGCTTGAAGCCAAAATTGGAATCCAGGTGCCAAGTATATTCAACTAAGAAGAAAAAGGAAAAGAACAGAAGGGAATGAAAGAGAGAAGGGAAGGGAAGGGAATAGGAGAAAGGAAGGGAAGGGAAGGAGGAAAGGAAGAGAAGGAAAGGGGGAAGGGAAGGGAAAGAAAGAAGAAAGGGAAAAGAAAGGGTCAGGAAGGGAAAGAAAAGGAAGGAAAGAGAAGGGAAGGAGAAAGAGAAGAAGAAAGAGAAGGGGAAGGGGAAAGGAAAGGTAAAGGTGGGGGATTTCTGTAAGTTAAGAAAGTAGGGAAGAAAAAGATCTGGATTGAGTCCTGGTTCCTACCGTTTCTAGCTGTGTGTCTCTCAATGAAGCCTTTTGGTCTCTCTAAACCTCAGTTGCCTCATCGGGAACACAGGACTCATTCAGGGTCATCTCCGAGGAGTCCTGATCTATATTCTGCCCCTGGACCCAGAAAACTCTGGAGGAGAAAGTGAGGCTGATGACTTTGCACAGCCCACTTAAATCCAATTCATCTGCATGTCATGGCAGCACCCTGATGCCATGGTCCTCTTCGAGGAGGAAAAACAAACAATAATAGCACAGGGCTAAAGGTACTTATACCATCTAACTCCTCAGACTGCTGGGAAGAAAGCAATCTGTAACCACAAAGTGCCACAAACAATGAATGCAACCATGTTCGTTAGCCCTAAAGAAGGAAACAAAATTTCTGTTTGAAAAAAAAATTCCCCCACTATCCCCTTCTTCTAGGCTCTTGGAATACCTATAAGGTCAGATGAGAAGCAGAATGATGTGATGGATAGGATACCTACTGGTTCGGGGAGATAATGAAGGGCACAGGGGACTCGGATTCAAATCCTGCCTTAGAACACACACTAGCTTTGTGAGCCTGGGAAAGTCTTGTAACCATCATCTGTCAAAGGAAGGGTCCAGTTAAATGTTGCCCCAAGGTCCCTTCCAGCTCCAACTCTATGAGCCTCCAAAAGATGGCAACAGAAAACGTTTTGCAATCTCAGCAGCTGCAAAGGGTGGGTAGAGTTAGCACCCCCCTAACCCTAAGCCTGTACATAGTCCAAGGTAATGCTCTGAGATGTTGGCAGGGCCCAGAAGCCATCTGGAGATGGGGGTAGTGGGATAGGGAGGGGAGATGGACGCAAAGGGACTGCTGAGTCTTTGCTGGACACTGGCACAAGCATGGCTCCATTACAGAATAGAACATGGAATACAGCATGTCCTGGCTAGAAGTTTCAATAGAATATAAAGTGTCAATGTTGTAGGGGACCCTGGAACATAGATGCTGGGACTAGAAGCCCTTTGGGACTTAGAATGTCAGAGCTGGGAGGGACCCAGACCCTCAGAACTGGGAGAGTCCTTAGGACAGAAGGAGCTACATCCCCAGCTCACTTATCTTCAATCATTGAGTTTCAAGGGAATGGAAGTGCCCAAGTCACCCAGCTGGTAAGGAGGAGAGCCAGACCTGAAGCACAAATCTGAGTCCCTCACCTTAAAGCTAAGGAGAGCAGCAGGTTTCCTCCCTCCCAGTCTCTGCAGCTGGCAAGGTGGAGCTGCTTGTTACTGGGGATGGAGCAGGGCCGATGAGACTCCAGAAATAAATCACAGCTACTCTCACCCCCACCCCCTCTTCATTCCGCAGCCCGTTTTGTGAGACCCGAGCAGTGGGTGGGGGCAGGGAGGGAAGGGGACCATTTCCAGCCCTGGTTGTATAAATAGGCTGCTAAGAATAACCTTGGATCTCGGCTCAGGTACCCAAAGGCCAAAAATTTCCTATTCACCACTAGCAAAAGATCTCCGAGCCTCTATCCCTAAGAAGCTTTAGTTGGACTCAGTTTTGGTAGCCCAGATCCAGAACAGAGGTGGTAAAGAGAGGGGAGGGGGGAAATGCCCTCTGGAACCCAAGAAAGGGCATTTTATTAAAGTTTGTTGGATTCTTGCCACCTTTTTGAGATAAGTTGGGAGCTAAGGGAATACTATTTGACTAAGGAGGGATGTAGACAATAGAATGTAAAATATGGGCACTAGGAAGGAATTGGAAAATGAGGGTGTCTCTTAAAATAAGTCTAAACATTTAAAACATTAAAAAAACATTTTGCAGTTGGAGAAACTGAGTCCCAGAGGAGAACGGTGAAACATTGTTTCTGAATAGCTAAACTAGAATTTTCCCTGGATGGGAAGATTTGGATCCACATCTCCAGATCATTAACTCAATTTGCGTAGCCTGAAGGTAGTGTAAGTGAAATCTTCCAACTCAATGGGCCTGGGTTACAATGCCCTCTCCCTTTCTCCCCTTCTGCTCAGGGGACATGATTTTTCCCCCCTCTAAGGTCAAGGCCAGTGGAGGCAGTGCACTGAAATGGGGGAAATGGGACCTAGACTGGGCGGAGTTCCTGCAAATCCCACAAGCCTCCTTACTTCCAAACCGGTGCCGTTGCCCGTGTAGACATCTTGAATGGATCAACAGAAGGAATATTGTAGGTTAGCTGTGCAAATGCTATTTATTCAGATTAGAAAAACCAGGATTTAGGAGGTTAAGTGACTTATTACTCAGGACACACAGCTAGTAAATGTCTAGGGGAGGATTAGAATCCAAGTTTTCCTGACTCCAAATGCAAATCCAGCACAGGGCCCTTTCTGAGTGCTCCTAAGGAAAAACAAAAACAAAAACAAAAACCTTCAGAATACAAAATAGCTTGCAACTCTGAAGTTCCTGGGGTGGCAGGATGAGAAAGAACTATTTTCCAGGCCTTCTATCCCCAAAGAATTATTCCCTAGGTGGGGAGTTCTTGATCCCCTGGCAAACTTAATGATGTGGTGAATATAGGAATTGTTTCATTTGTCTATTTGTATCTTCTGCTTCTACAATAGAGTCTAGTACATAGCAGGCACTTAATAAATATTGAGTGTTGATTCATTTGTTGGTTTTCCAAGTCATAAGATCGATAGCTGACATGGACCTTAGAAAACACTTAGTCCAACCCTTTTACTTTTGCAGATGAGGAAAATGAGGCACTTGGAAGTTACGGGCACATAGGTAATAAAAATGTCAGGAAAGGACCTGAGATATCATTTAGTCCAACATTCTCACTCTATTGAGGAGTACTAGGGTGGGAAAGCTACATGCCCAAAGTCATATAGCTATCAGAAAGAAGCCTTGGACCAGGGTATCCCAATTCCCAGTCCACAGATCCTTTCAACAACCCTGGTCTCATTGTGTCCATTTTTGGCCTCCTTTCTCCTGAGGGGAGGAGGTGGTGTAAGAGGACCTCTCAGGGGTCCTTCATCCTTTAATACTGATTGTAAGACCCCTTCCTGCTACATCGCCCCCCTCAAGCTCATAGTCTAAGGAAGGAAGCAAGGGGGAGGAGTTCCCTAAATGACAAGACTGGGCTTCTTGAATACTCTGCCTTGGACCTCCCTCAATTCTAATCATGAAGATGCTTGGACTCATAGAACTTCAGTTCATAAAGGCTGCTGATATAAAGGACCCCAAATATCATCAAGTTCAACTCTTTCCCTCTCCCATGATAGAGTTGAAACAGATTCTGGGAGATTTATGTGACCATAAAGAAACCAACAGATAAACAAAACAACAATTGGAACCCAGATTCTGACTTCTATCCTTTCTACTGTAGGTTCGAATGCTTGTTCTGTTACTCACTGGCTGAGTGACACTAGGCAGGCCACCTCCTTCTCCCCTAATACCAGTTTCCTCTGCCAAAAGAAGTTTAAACTTTATAGATGAATGGAAAAATATTCATTAAGCTCTTTATAGTCTATGCTCACTCTCTAAGGTCCCTTCCAGCAATGACCCCGTGGCCCCTTGGCCAAACTCTCAGACTCCTAAGGGAACAAGGCTGTGTCTTTGAATGCCAGAGGGAGGGTCCATGCTGTAGATGGGCAGTTCTTAGCCCTAGACTGGTGCTGGTGGAGTCAGGGCCAAGGAATCCTAGCTGCAGCTTTTCCGATCCAGAGGCACATTTCTTTACCTTTCTTGTAGCCAGAATACTATCAGAAAATTTTTCTTTCTTTCTCAAAATCTGCCTCCTCTCCAATTCCAATAACTAAATGGGTTTGTGCTAAAGACAGAATTCTGAGGATCCCTTGTCTTTGCCATCCAGAATAGCAGATCCAGGAAAACCTCTGGCTCCTTTGTGCTCGAATTCAGTAAATGAAGTTCAAGATCTCACTTAGAAACTCTGTATTGCTTCCAGGTCTTAGTGGATCATTTAATACACGAGAATTAACTGGCAGGAAGGACTAGTAACCAACCATAAGGACTTGTCAGGTTTTGGGGGAGAACTCAGCACCACAGATTGTTACAGCTGGGAGATCCTCTAGTTCATGTTACCAAAGGTTCCAAGAAAGAAGGGATCCTAAAAGTCATCTTGTCCAGTCTCCCATTACAGGTGCAGAAACGGAGACCCATAGGGAAATGACTTAGGCAAGTCACTAAGTGAGCTGAGGATTTGCCAAATCCAAAACAACTGTGATTTCCATTACTCGTATGATTGTGCCCAGGGAAAGTGTAGGCAATACCAATCTCGGGAAGCCTTTAGATACCAGCTTGGTGGTGCTACCCCTCTTTTTAGAAGGAGCTGGGACATTCAGGGTTGGTAGAGTTGCTTTGTTGGAGGGAGATAGTAAGGAAGGGGATGGAGGCCCGCAAAGGAACATCTAGCTGGGCACCCCAACTTCAGTCCAAGGGGCCTTGTGGTTTCACCCTGCCGAGGGTGGCTCAGTTCTAGTTTTCTGGATAGAAGAAGATATAGCCTAAGAACCCTGAACTCCTGAACCTGACGGACCCAAAAGCCTATTCCCTAATTCCGAGGATAGTATCTCTTTTGCAAACCACAGTATCCCAACAGCAACAAAAGTCCAAGATCTGGACCCTAAAGGTAGGGGTCATCCCGATCCCGAAATAGCCAGGACTGGGAGTCTGACTTTGGCAGTAATTGTAAATGGGTTAGAGTTTCCAGGGAGTCTCACAGACTTATTTTTCCTTAGGCCCCCACCCTTAAGCATGGAAGGATACTGAGGAGCCGGAGATGACTCTCTCGGCAGCATGTGATTTGTTATTGTAAAGAAATCAACGACTTCAAGGATTGGTCTTTAAAAGGCTACCTCTGGAAAGTTGGGGGAGGGAAAGGACCCGTCCCAGCCAAAAGGTATCTGTGCAAACGCCCCGAGGTCCAACCATTAGTGCAGGGACCTTGAAGGGCCCTCTGGTCAATCTCCTCCACGTACCCTCATTTTTCCCCTAGTGCAATGCCCAGTCCCAACTGTTCATTCATTGCCCCAAGCTTGGGTTCTTACACCCATGCCCTTGCACGAAAACTCTTGAAGCTCCTTGCACTCATAAGGTATCGGATGTGTGATTTCCATTCACACACACAAGTATCATTCTCTCTGCAAATAAGCCATGCATAAGGGACTGAGTAAGCTGGCACCAAGCACTCCCCCCTCCATCCTCCTCTCACGGATAGATACACTCACCCCCGTTCATACATACCCCGATCCTCCAGACCAGAGCCAGGAGTCCCACCCAGAATGAGACAAACGGCAACATGCATGGCGACTTCTCTCCTACAGCCTCTCGTAGATAGATAGATAGATAGATAGATAGATAGATAGATAGATAGATAGATAAATGAATGAATGAATAAACAAACAAATAAACAAACAGATTAAAAAACAATCCCAGTACCATTGGAACACAAACACACAATGAGCTAGTTACCTCTGTGTCTGGCACAATGTCTCTCACGCATGGGAAAAGGGTCCTTCTGACCCTTACAAACACACACACACACACACACACACACACACACACACACACACACACAGCCTTCTCACGCACACACTCTCAATCACGCACATTCCCTTCATTCTCTCTCTGGATTCTATGCAATGCATGGGGATGAATTTACACAGGCGAAACCCCCACCCCCACCCTATTCTCTAGGACAAACCGACCCCCTTGCACACTCCATGGCGGCGCTTGCACGCGGGAGGGGAGCCGGGATGGGGGACACACTGCCCGAGAGAGTGCTTTCCTAGAGGCCCCCCCCAAACTGCATTTTTTACTGGGCTGCAGACACTGCAGTTCCTCGGCCTTTCTGGCTCTGACTAAGCCACTAGGGTGGGGGTAAAGGCGGGGGAGACGGGGAAGCATTAGGGGGGAAATCCTATTAATAAGCAAAGAATTAAGCAGGTAATAAAAAGAGATTCAAGGAGGAGAAGGCGCTGAAAGCTTTCTGGGGCGGGGAAGTGAGCTTTGCGGCTGGGTTCCAGCAGCCCAAGAGGCGGTTTGGAAATGCAGATGTGACCCCATCTGTATCTGCTCTGGGAGGACGCCTAGTTAGCCGGCTTGCTGTCTGGCGCGGGGGGCGGCCCCTCTCTTTCCCTTCGACTTCTGCTTTTCCCCGCCCTTGTCTTTTCTCTCCCCCCAAAAAATATCTCCATTGGGTTCTGGGATTTAGGGCTGGAAGAGAACTTAAAGATCCACATAGGTCAACTCCTTTATTGGGCAGACAAGAAAAGTGAGGCCCAAGGGAATCAAGAGGCTTTATCCGACGTCATATTAGTAGAAAATGGCAAGGCTCAAGTTGGAAGCAGATGCCATGTTCCTTTGCAACGTTTTTCTCACACATTCGTTTCTGGAGGCTCTGAGGTGGCCAAAGCAACTCTTTATTTCCAGGGCGGCAAGTCTGGCCCCCACCTCGGAGAGGCACCCCCACCCCCACCCCCTCTGCGTAAGAGGCTTCTCTGAGAGCTTGAGGAAACCAGGTTGTGAATCAACATCCTAATCATTAGCCTAATCACAGGAGAGCTGAAGACCCGGGAGAAGAGAGAGAGCATCCGAATATCCAAGGCGGGGAGGAGGGGATGCCGCGTTTGGGGACCGCCTGAGGGAGATATGAAGTCAAAGTCCCCTGTAGGACAGGAAAAAAAAAAAAAAGTCAGATCCTAGGGTGAGTGTATCTGTGATTGTGTGTGTGTGTAAGAAAGAGAAAAACAGACACAGAGACAGACACAAATGCAGAGAGGCAGAGACTGAGAGACAAACGGGGAGACAAAGAGACAGAGACAGATACAAATAGAGGCAGAGACTGAGAGACAAACAGGGGGACAAAGAGACAGAGACAGATACAAATAGAGGCAGAGACTGAGAGACAAACAGGGAGACAAAGAGACAGAGACAGATACAAATAGAGGCAGAGACTGAGAGACAAACAGGGGGACAAAGAGACAGAGACAGATACAAATAGAGGCAGAGACTGAGAGACAAACAGGGAGACAAAGAGACAGAGACAGATACAAATAGAGGCAGAGACTGAGAGACAAACAGGGAGACAAAGAGACAGAGACAGATATAAATAGAGAGAGGCAGAGACTGAGAGACAAACAGGGGGACAAAGAGACAGAGACAGATACAAATAGAGGCAGAGGCTGAGAGACAGAAACAAGGGGACAAAGAGACAGAGACAGAGATAGCACAACAGGAGAAACACATCCATGGTTCCCTGTGTTTCGTTGTTTAAGCGCTCTCTATTCGCATCTGTCAGTGCTGTTTGTGAGTCCGGAGATGCTGGTTCTCGTTCTAATAACAGTTATTTATGAGCTTTAAAATGAGACATTGGACTTTTGGAGACTTGTTCCTCATTAAAGTGGAAGGGGAGGAATGCTCGCAGTCTCCGAGGTGCAGTCCGTCTCGCACTAGGATTCTCTAAGGTCCCTCCAAATTGCATATTCCAGGATCCCTTCCAAATCGGAGATTCTGGATTCTCCTTCATTTCCGACATTTTGCGATCCGTATTCTATGACCAAGATTGGATGTTCTGGGTTCTAAGGTTCCTTCCTGCTCGGGCATTCTGTGTTCTGCGCTTCCAGACCGTTGCTACTCTTCCAGCCCACCGCTTTAGGTTCTACGTGATCTCCCCACCTGGACTACGGGGAAGGACGGGATCTCGGCCTGGTACCTCGGGGAGGCCGCTCGCCGGTGCTAGGCTGGCCCCAAGCAAGGTCCCCCGTCCCACCCGCCCCGCCTCCAAGCCCAAAGCCGAGGCCTCGGGGCCACGGAGAGGAGCGGCCTGGCCCCGGCACAGAAGGGGTTACGGCCCCGGCGCCCCTGGACGCGGGTTTGCGTAATATCTTTATTAGGCAGCACTTCAAGGTAAGCGCGCAATGGAAACCAGATGTGTGGACGCAAGAACCGCAGGAGAGCGAAGACTAAAAAGAAGGGCGGGGGGACAGAGCGGTCCGAGAGAGCAGAGGCCGAGGGGCGGGAGGAGGGCACTGATTAACAATCGGAGGGGAGGCCAGCCGAGGGCAAGGGGAGACCCGCACCGAATTTGCTCTTCCCAGTTAATGGTTTATTCTTTTTTTTGGGGGGGGGAGGCGGTGCACTTCCCACTCGGCCTCTTCCCGCTCAGTTCTGGGTCCCACCTTGCTCTGTAGGCAGTTTCCCTTGGGCCCCTCCCTCCTTCCGCCACCCCTTCGGAGCGGGGCCTCTTTGTGGCTCCCTTCTGGCGGGACTTTTGCCCCCCGGCCTCGGCTGTCCTCGGGCCCGGGCTTATTAGGGATGAGCTATGGAGAGCAAGGAAGCGGTGACGTTTGGCGTCTCCCAGGCGCGGGGCTTCCCGCGGCCCCCACGTCCCCTCCCCCACCCCACCCCACCCCGGGTGTCAGATCGCTAACGCGCCTGGGCTGGGGGGTCGGGGGCGGAGAAGAGATACAAGGCAGAGCTAGGCCTAAAAAAGGCAGTGCGCCTTTTGCGAGAGGGAAGAGAGGGAGAGAGCCGGAGAAAACGGGTCAATTCCCTGCCATCTAGGCTCCAGTTTGTGAGGGAGTGATGGCAGGAATCATAGTAATGGGGGGGGCAGGTAGAGAGGAGCGAGCCCTTCTCTTCGCTTTACCCGTGGGCAGGAGCGAGAGGGAAGAAAGGGGATGTGGGGGAGACTGTGTACATGGAGAGGAAAGGGGGTGCGAAGGAAAGCCTTCATAGGCGTCTGAAAATAACCGAAGGGAATGGCTGGGAGGCCCGCTTTCCAGAAGGAAAGAGGGTGAGAAAGCCAGGCCAAAGACTGGGAGAAGGGGAGAAAAGGCTAGGTTCCTGCAGCTGCTCTGCCACTGCCTAGGGCGAAGGAGCCCAAAAGGATGCAGTGAGGCAGGAATCGGAATTTCTTCCTCTCTCCTCCTCTTCTTCCTCTTTCCCCTGCTCCTGCCACTTAGCTCCAAACTGTTCCATGAGCCATTTCTTCCACCAGCTAAGAGTTGGCAGGTTTTTGTTTTTTTTTAATCTGGAAACGATTTCTTCCTGTAACATTCCCCCCCCCCAAAAAAAAATCTGACTGGGGACCCTCTTGTCACCAAGTGCCCGCGCTCGTTGGAGGCCCTTATCCTCCCCTAATTCACACCCTGCCGCCGCTGGGGCGGGAAGCGAAGGAAGGAGAAAGGAGCGGGGAGGTCGGGGGCTCGAAACCTCTGTCACTGGGCTAGCAGCATCTCTTTAAAAGGAAGGAAAGGGAGAAAAGAGATACACAGAGAGAGCTAGAGACAGACAGAGACACAGAGAGAGAGACAGAGAGAGACAGAGAGACAGAGAGAAGGAAAGGGAAAGTGGGAGAGAGACAGAAGAAAGAAAGAAAAAAGAAAGTCCTTATTCTTCAGAATCTGAAGAGGGTGTTAAGGATTTGCTCAGTTTTCCGAAATATTTGAATCACTACAGCCCTGTGTTTTCCGTCTGAAAGAAGAGACAGAGAGGGGAGAAGAAAAGGAGAGGGAGGGAGGGAGGGAGAGAGAGAGAGAGAGAGAGAGAGAGAGAGAGAGAGAGAGAGAGAGAGAGAGAGAGAGAGAGAGAGAGAGGAGAGAGAGAGAGAGAGAGAGAGAGAGAGAGAGAGAGAGAGAGAGAGAGAGAGAGAGAGAGAGAGAGTTTTTAGAGTCGCTCTGGCTGCCCTCTCTCCCTCCCTCCCTCCCTCCTCCTCCTCTTCCCCCCTCCTTTCTCCTCCTCTTTTCCTTTCTCTCTCCTCCTCCTCTCCTCCTCCTCCCCCCGCTCGCTCACCTCCCTCTCTAAACGCTCGCCAAGGCCGGCGGCGGAGGCTTCTCGGCCGGCCCCCTCCCCTCGGCTCTGTCCCTCCCACTCCAGGCATGATGCTGAGACGTGCGTCTCTTACTGTGACTCTCCGGCGGCCGCGATGGACGCCTACTACAAGCCCGGTCTCCTCTCAGAGCCGCGAGAACTCGCCTTCCTTTCGGGCTTTCCCGGCGGCCGACAAGTTCAGCACGGCGTTCCTGGCGGCCAAGGGCCAGAGCTACGGCGAGGCCAAGTGCCGGGGCCGCTACACCCCGCAGCAGCCGCCGCCGCCCCAGCAGCAGGACGCGGCTGCGCCCCTGGAGAGCGGCGCGGGCCAGGCGCAAAGCGGCGCCGGCCCGCGGGGCTCCTTCGGCAAGTACCCGCCGCCGCCGCAGCCCGCCGCAGCCGCAGCCGCCCGCCGCATCTCTACCTGCAGAGGGGATCTTGCAAAAACGCCCCCGGACAGCGGCCTGAAGCTCCCGGAGGGCGGCGGCGGCGGCCACAACGGGCCCCTGCAGGTCTCCTGCTACGGTGAGTGCCTCCGTCCTGCCTCCCGGGGGGCGGGCAGCGGACAAGGCCGCGGGCCGAGCTCTCCCTCCGCAGTCCCCGCGCCCCGGGAACGGCCCGGTCCCCCAGTCACGCAACACCGGAAGCTCGGGAGGGAGGGCGGGGGAGAAGAGGGCCGAGCTGAGGAGGAGCGGCGGGGGGGCTCGGGGCCGGGGGTCGGGCCTGGCGAGCTGGGGCTTCGACGGCTCCGAGGAGCCGAAATCGCCAGGCTCGGGCTCCCCGGGCGTGTGCACGCTCCCCTCGCCGTCTCATAGGATGGTGTCCCCATTCCCTGGCCGGGCCGCCTCCCGGCCCGGCCGGCCTCCAGTCTGCCAGCCGCGGTGGCCCCGGACGGATTTGGAGCTGGGGGGGGGGGGTGAGGCACGATACACAGACTCCAAATAGGGAGACGCCAAGTTTGTTCTTGGGGCCGGGACTTCGAATAACTGCGGGCGCAAAGGGCCCTGCCCAGGTCCGGGGCCAGCTTCCCTCCCGAACTCACCAGGGCTTCCCCAATCGTTCTATACATGGGAAGCGTCACAGGTGGGAAAGTCGACGGACCCGGCCGAGGAGACTCAGTTCTCCTTCCCGCCACCATCTCTCTCTCTCTCTCTCTCTCTCTCTCTCTCTCTCTCTCTCTCTCTCTCTCTCTCTCTCTCTCTCTCTCTCTCTCTCTCTCTCTCTCTCTCTCTCCCCCCCCCCCGTTCTCACTTCTCCCGTGACTGTTTCTGGGTGTCCCGGAGTGTCTGGGTTCTAGAGGACTAGGGATGTCTGGGTCCGGGGTCCTTGCAAGGCTTAGCCGCCAGCACTGGGGGGAGAAGGGGATGGCAGCCTGAGGCAGGGAGGTCACCCTCTGACTTTCCGCCAGCTGAATCCTTGCCCCGTCTGTGCTCCCTAAAATAGTGCCGGGCCGTACACAAAGAGAAGCAAGCTTCCGAGAGAAAGCGATGGGCACCCCAAGGGTGAGACCCGCTTTCTCTGTCCCCGTCTCTTTTCCTCCAGATCACAATTACCCACATTTTATATGCCCACACTTCTTCACAGTTTCCAAATGCTCATAATCGCTCCTCCGGTGAGGTAGACGTGGAAGGCCCTTAGAACTCAGCTCGGGATTCGTGGTCTAATTTCTTCTTGGACACATTGTTAGCTGCTTATAAATTTGGAAAACTCATTTCTTGTTTGTTTGTGGGAGCCTGGGACTCATCCGCTAAAAGATGTGAACTAGAAGGCCTCTAAGGTCTCTTTTTGACTTGCAAGTTTTGAAATTACATTTCTCGAATGAAGAAATCGAGGCTCAGGGAATCTGTACTGGCTTGTCCAAGGTCAAAGGACTAAGAAATGACTGAGCAAGACAGAAATGAAACAGGCCTGTGGACTTTCATTCTGGTGCTCTTTCTTAGCAGGCCCACCGTGTCAGTCCCAGAGCACTCTTTAGCCGCAGGGGCTCCCTATGAGGGTCTCTATTTCTTGGGAGCCCTAATGCGATCCTGTATGGGAGTGTGAGAGAGTACAATTGCACAGAACCATCTCCTTCTTTGGGGTGCCTGAAAGATTAAGGGAAAATTTAATTTTGCCATTTCTCCGATTCCCTCCTGAGTTCGGCCTTCAGTGGCCGAACTTCATTACAGCCAGAAAGAGACACCATGGTTAATCCTGGTACAAGAAGCAGTCCCAGAGGAGTCACACAAGGGAGCTTCAGCTATCAGTTTGCCAGTTGAAGTGATCTCTGAAGGAAGTGAAGGTGGGGGAAAGGAGTCATCTATTCCAAAGGGCTCAGGGTTATGTTCTTTTCTCCTATGCTAGGGGCTCTTAAGTGTGTGTGTGTGTGTGTGTGTGTGTGTGTGTGTGTTTTAAACCACAATTGAATGAATCCATCCCCTTTTTAGTTCTGTTTTTAAATGCATAAAATACACAGCATTACAATGGAAATCCAATAATAATAAAATCATTATTTGTTTTGTTTTGTTTAGTTTGTGGAGCTCAAATTGATAATATGTACTCTTGATGGTGGGATGGCATAGGCTGTGGGTGCACTTGACCTTGAAAGATATTGTTCCTTGCTCAGAAAGGAAAGAACTGAGTCAGATCTAGGACCCAAATGTCCCCTGACCTATCCTCCCTCCCCAAACGATTTGCCACTATGTTCCCAGGGGATTTAGACAGGCTGAAATTTGGTCTCCTTTTTAATCTCCCCTGGGTACCCTGCAATTCAGTGTCCATCCAGTATAACTCAGGCCACCTGCTGATGTAGAAAGCTTCCACAGAACCTGGCAAAAGCATCCAATTCACTATAGGAATGGAGTTAAGTTAGATTGAATTGATTTGGGAAGAATAGTATGCCCTACTCAACCACTAAAATCCTGTGATCTCCAACGTCTCCAACTTCAATTCCATGGAGGGGAACTTCTTTGGCTGGTGTTGGCTCAGACTGGGGATGTGTCCCCTCCATGGAGCCTGCATTTCAGAGGGTGCTTAGAGATCTGGTAGCAAACTGCCAGCTATTGTTTAGCTGGAGAGGCTGGATCAGAAAAGGGGGACATGGAGGAAGGGAGCTTGCCTTGTAGTTCCTATAGGAATTTTTAAAAATAAAAAACAAAACCTCATCAAAGAGGCCTCCTATGTGGTTTTGTTTATAGGCCAAAGGGGGAAAATCCTTTGGATAGATGAGCTCTTTCTTCCTGGCCCCTAACGCTAACCTTTTTCCCTCTGAGAAAATGACCCTGAGACCAGCCCCTTCCTTCTCCAGTAGTCCGGGGCTGAAGATGACCTTCAGCTTTGGGTGGGGGAGAGGGGGTTGTTTATAATAAGATTCCTATACTTGGTTTCTAGAAACTCCACCACCCTCCCCGGTTATGCTCGATGGGACCTCCAAGTGCTTAAAACAAATGAAGATTAGAAAGACCTCAGACACCATTTCAGGGACCATTTGAAGCGCCAGAAGACTGGGATTTTCAGTTCTTTGCCGACAATAAGATCTCTCCTTGACTTTTCTTCTGTCTTCCCCCAAAAAAAACAAAACAAAACAACAACAACAACAAAAAACCACTGACTTTCTCAAGTTCTCAGGCAGAGAAATTATTTATTATCTCCATCATTTAGATTTTAAGCCTGAATTCTGAATATCCAAATAGATAGAATCTTAGAGATGACCAAGAACAATCTTTTCATTTAGTCAACAAAAGTCACACAGAAAGCAGATGGAACCTAGGTTTGGGTCTCCGATTCCAGTGCCCTTCGATCCCTCCTATTAAAATTATTGCTGTTCTTGTTTGAATCGCTTTCCTCCAGGTACTCATCTCTCAGATCAAAAAGGTTAGATAAGAGTGATCTTTGAAAAGGTAGAAGGCAGCCAGCTGGCACTGGGCATAAGGAAGCAAAGGAACACAGAAGATCCAGAGATCTTCAGAGGGAGAGGGGATAGAATTGGGGAGGGCAGGCTAACTTTTCTAGCCCCTGTGTTATTTACTCCAACAACAGAATAGGTATAATTTGGGGATGAGCTTGATAGTCTTCAAAAAGTTTCAACCAGATTGCCCCAAAAAGATTGAGGAAAATTCTAGCTTTCACTTGGAGGAAAGGATTCAATTAAGGAAATGGTGGGTGAAGTGGCTGCTTTCTTTGGACCTTAGTGTCAAGGTTATGGACTCTACAGAATTCTACAGGATTTCAGTAGTGGTGGGATGGGGATGGGGGTAAGGTTCCCTGTCCTATGAGGAAATCCAGGGAACTTCTTAATTTTTAATCTAGTCGAAAGGAAAATATAAAGAAATGCAGTCCTGGGACTGGGAGTTTGGACTCTGAGTGGACATATCAGGGGAATGGGCCAAACTGGAGTCCAGCTGTCTGGAGGGAGCTTGACCTTTCAGCCACAGGCCGGAGGGCTCCGGGTCTGATCTTTCCTGGATGCCAACCTCCCCAGAGACAGAATGGGCAAAGGCTGACCTTAGCCAAAACTACTATTCGGCACTTAGGTCTCCATTGAAGCCAGAAGCCAGTCCTCTGAGCCATTCTCCAATGGGAGCCTAGACGGAATCCTCACTCCCACTCTCTTCGCCCGCCTTGTTCCCCTTTACCAAAACCAAGTGTGAGCACCTCTGAGGGCCTGCGTCTCCTATATTTTCAAGGTCTTTCTCCTACCTTTCAACCTGAGAGATGGAGTAGTTTGGGAAGGACAGCTAGACCCACAAGTCCTGGACTCAGAACACCCGGACCCCGGGCCTGAAAACAGAAGCACTCTTAGTTTCAGCCTCCGAAGGGCATGGCTTGGGCACCTAGAGCCCCCCCCTCTATGTGTTTGGGGGAGAGCTGTCCACCTCTGAGCCCTGCAATGTAGGAATATAGTGGTGATCCTAGCTATGCTCTGAGCTCAAGATATTGAGACTCCACCACTGGGCTCTGGATTTACTGAATGAAACCCCAAGGTAGAGGCCATTGGGCCTCTCCAAGCTGGTGGGGAGATGCTGTGGTGTGTGTGTGTGTGTGTGTGTGTGTGTGTGAGAGAGAGAGAGAGAGAGAGAGAGAGAGAGAGAGAGAGAGAGAGAGAGAGAGAGAGAGAGAGAGAGAGAGAGAGAGAGAGAGAGAGAGAGAGAGAAAGATCTCCACTCTTTCCTTTTCTTTTGATGGGGGTGGGGAGATGTAGTTTTCGCTTTGATCCAACATTTAAAAACGGATCTGTCAAATCTGATCTCGCCTCCCCTGGCCAGGGGTTAGTTACAATCAAGTCCTAGCGAAGCTTTCCCCCAGGAGCGGGCCGGAAACCCTCAGCACAGAGCCTGTGGAATGAGGGAAATGGGGGGGGGGGGGGGAGAGAGGCAAAGATTTCTTTTTTCGATCAAATTAGACAGAATGTTTGGGGCTGGGTTTTGTTCTGCGTTTTTTCCCGTCTGCGGGAACCTCGAGGCTGCGAAACAAAAGTTGGTTCCGGATTGTATCTGATCAGAGGTTCTGGTTGTGTTAAAGAGACAGGCAGAAGAAAAAAGAATGTGTTTTAAGCACAAAACTCAAAGAGACAGAGACAGAAGCAGAGAGAGAAAGAGAGACACACAGAGATTGTAAACGCAAAGAAACAAAGCAAAAAAAAACCAACAACAAATATATATATATATATAATTCATTAAAAGGGAATAGATACCTGAGAGAAATACATATTTTCTTTCTCACAGATTTTTTGAACAGATACAAACTCAGACCAACGGTCACCACATTTTTTTGTTTGTTTGTTTGTTTGATGAGAGACAATATGAATTGTAAGAATCGATATTTCTGAGAGGGAGAGAATGGCAGAGACCAAGAGACATAAGTGACAAAAATATAAATTCTAAAATTGTATATGTGCACGACAGAAAGCAGAGACTAAAAGAACGGGATGGAAAAGCGACTCTTGTATTTGAGAGAAAAAGAGACAGATGAAAATATGATTTGTAAAATGGAATGAGAGAGAGAGAGAGAGAGAGAGAGAGAGAGAGAGAGAGAGAGAGAGAGAGAGAGAGAGAGAGAGAGAGAGAGAGAGAGAGAGAGAGTCGAAAAAAATATAAGAAAATATAAGAGAGACAGGCAGGCAAAGTGGAGACAGTAAATGAGAAATGTAAAATGGACTAAATTTATAAAAGCGAGGTCGAGAGCAGAAATAGATTACGAATGCGAAGTTCGAGAAAGAGAAAAGCAGAAACCCAGACACCTAAAGAGAGGGACCCAGAATGTGGATTGTAACCCGGAACGTCCCGTAAGACAGACTCAGCCTGCAGAGACAAAGAGAATAAGATCGTGGGAACAATTGAAAGAGAACGAAGAGGCAGGGATTTCGAAAATGTACAATGGAATACATGAATGAGAGAAACAGAGACTGAGAAATGGAACGGAAAGGCAGAGAGACAAAAAGATTGAGACCGAATTCGGATTGCAAGCAGTAATTAATATAGGAGGTAGAGACCGATCCTGGGAGGATAAAGATGTAAATGGAAACAGGGCTAGACTGATCGACGGACAAAGAAATTGAGACAGAACTGAAGAGACTGGAGGCAAACGGCAATTGTTTAAAATTTAGAAATTCATAATTAAAATTAAAAAAAAAAAAAAAAAAAGCCGGAGACTTGGAATACGCGATTGAAACGCTGAGACAGAGGAAAAAAAGAGACCCAGAAAAGGTGATGGTGAAAGTCGTGTAGGGGAGAGAGGAAGAAGAGGCGGGATTGTGGGTTGTAAATGTGTGTGAGCGAAAGTGAGCCGGAGCTTGGCTCTAAACGAGACCGAGTGTTCCCAGTACCCGGGGAGTCCGAGTGCGGCCCCGAGTCCCGGGGATCAGAGTGCGGGCCCGAGTACCGAGCCGAGTGCGGCCCCGAATACCCGGTATCAGAGTGAGGTCCCGAGTACCGAGCCTAGTGCGGCCCCGAGTATCGGGTATCAGTGGCATTCCGAGTACCGAGCCGAGTGCGGCCCCGAGTACCGGGTATAGAGTGCGGGCCCGAGTACCGGGTATAGAGTGCGGGCCCGAGTACCGGGTATAGAGTGCGGGCCGGAGTGCCGGGGGAAATCCGAGCGCGTGGAGACGATTTCCGTGTTTAGTCCCGCTTCTAACTAGCTGTGCGGAGTTCCTCCCAATCTAGGACCGAAATAAAAATGAAAATGAATGGGTTCAGAGAACGAGCTCCGAGGCGGAGGGCAATTGTTTGTAAATCGATTGATCTGCACATAAACGTGTTGGGGTGTCCAGTTAATTGAGAGTAGGGAGAAAGCCACGGAAGAAAAAGACCTGCGGCTTAAAAGGCGGGTTACTTGACCCCTGAAGGGGATCTTACCCCCGGGACCGCATAGACGCGGCGGTCGGTCTGTACTTGAAGCGGGTGGGACGGCCGAGTGAGCCCTTCCCTGAGGCTAAGTGCTGCCCGAGGGCGGATTAAATGGCGGCGAATAACCCGAGGACTTTCCGTGTCTCTCTCATTTTATTTTTGTCCACGAGGAAAACCTGCGTGGCGCCGAATCCCCGCGCGGAGCTGCAAAGCCCGGCCCGAGCACGCCATCGCTAAGAGCGCTTCCCCAGCCCGGAGGATTTGCCCTTCGGGGAGGAAAAAACCATCCCAGCTGGTTGCAATTATTTCTAAAATTAAAAAACAAAAGCAAAAGCAAGAAGGCAGGCCAAGTGCGAGTCCCGGGGTCCCCCGCACGCTGGAATCTCGGGCCTCCCCCTGTCTGGGCGCGCGGGCTCTTTGTTGGGGGGCACCGAAATAGAAAGGAGAAAGCGGCTTTGTGAGCGCGCGCCGGAGCCCTGCCCGGCCTGGAACCCCGAGAGACGCGCGCGGGGAGCTTCTGGGGAGCGCTGGGGTGCGGGGCCCGCGGCCGCTTCTCGTCGGGCGCGCGGCGGCGGCGGCTCCCAGAGCGGGGGCTGGGCCCACGCGCCTCCGCAGAGGCTGCAGGGAGCGGGGCCACACCGGCGAGGCTCTGGGGACCCCGGCTCTGGGGCTCCGCGCGATTTCCTTGCTAGTGGCGAGCCCGGCCCAGGGAAAGCGGCACGGGGGGCTTCAACCGGGCTCGAATTCTGCCTTCGACGTTTTGATCATTGGTTGTGTGACGTTGGGCAAGTCACTGATGGCCCTGCGCCTCCATTTCCTTATCTGTAAAATTCAGGAGTGACGGATCTCGGAGCCTTCCGTTCTATGAATCCTTAGCCTCCATCTCATTTCCACAGGATAAGTGGAGCCCGTTCTCCCAGCCACCCACTCCCCGCCAGAACTTGGTCCGTGGGGGGACAATCTAGGCTTCTGAGGTCCCCAGGGCGGAGAATTTCTTCTCTTTTCTAATCTGCATTTCCCGAAAAAAAAAAAAAAAAAGTTCCAGCCCTCCTGAGGGCTCCTTTCAGGGCTTGGCTGCGGGCCAATTCAGGGCCGATTCCTTCTAGGCCCTGTGGAGCAAGGCCGGGGTGGGCACTTTTGCTTTCAGCTTGGGGGGTGGCCCCGCCAGGCCTCTCACATCATCGCCCTAGTTTCTAGAAGCTATTGTGGGGTTCAGATCCCTGTCCTGTGGGGCTGGGGAGAGGGAGAGTGGGTGAGTCTGAAGGAGAAACTGAGGCAAAGAGAAATCTCAACTCTCTCCACCATCCCAGAGGCCAAGCTAAGACCGAGGAAGCCCCAGACTCAGTGAAAGGGACAGATGTCTCAGCAAAGACACGTGGAGAATCACCTACAGGTCGGAACAGTTCCCTTGTGCCAGGAAGAACTCCATGGCCAGATCACTGGACACTAACTGGGTGCGAGTCGCCCCTCTGGACACTCCCAGGAGTGTTACAGAAAGAGGGCCACAGGATCACATACCCCTTCCTTAACCTCCTCCTCCATTCCAACCCAACCCCAGTCCCAGCAGCCTCTTCTCTGTCGCCAGAGGCCCAGACTTAGAGGTGGGCCGGCAAGCCCCGTTACAGATGTTGCAGCTCTGGGCCTCTCTTAGTGGCGGATGAGCAACCCTACTTCCGCCCGGCCCATTCCAGATGTGCTGCCCTGCGCAGCCCCTCCCTTTTTTGTCCTTCTCCCCCCTCCCCCAGGCTAGTTGCAGGTGTACAGAATAGCCTGGGACAGTTCCTGCCAAACAGACCTCCCAATGTCCCCCGTGTGCAAGACAAGCAAAGCTCTGTCCTTCCTTTGTATGTCACGAGTAGATCCCAGGGGGCCCAGATCCCAGTCGCCTCACCCTTACCTTGCCAAACTTAGCCCATTTTGCTGGACTGAGGGGAGCCCCGCTGCTGCTGAGACCCCGAGGTTGGGCAGGGGGTGTGCGGGTATGAGGAAAGCTACCAAAGGATAAGAATTCTGCAAGCAGGCTGCTCCTCCACCACCCTCAGGCTCCTGCTCCTGCTTCTAAATTGACAGAAGAGCTCAGGGGAGAAAAGAGAGCTCAGTGGACTGGAGAGAAGCCTCAGTCTCAGTTTCCTCATCTGAAAATGACTAAATTCCCTGACTTCCGAGGTCCCTGGAAGCTCAAACCTATGAACTTTTGAAAGAAGGAGGGAGACAGTGGAAAACAAAGCTTTAGAAAGGGCCAGAGAGAATCTGGAGTTTTAGCATGTTATGGTTTAGTAGCAAGTCCACTACACTGATTTTGGAGGTAAGCCATGTCACTTTTCAGAGCCTCAGTTTCCTTCTCTGTAAAATAAAGGGATGGGGCTAGAAGACCTCTCAGCAAGTTTCTTCCAGCACTAAATCTTATGGACTGAAAAAACCCTGGAAGGAATCAGGCCGAGGGCCCAGCATGTATGTTTTCTCACTCAGGTCTCTGGAACCTCTTCCCCAAGGGGCTGGATGGAGGTAGTGATGCAGTCTGGGGATTCTCTTTCCTTAATAAGAGATCAGAATTACTGATGGAAGTGGAAATCTTCAACATAAAGAAGATCCAACTCACTTCCAGTTGATCGATGATGGACAGAAACAACTACACCCAGAGAAGGAACACTGGGAAGTGAATGTAAATTGTTAGCACTACTGTCTGTCTACCCAGGTTACTTATACCTTAATGTGCAACAAGAAAATGGTATTTACACACATATATTGTATCTAGGTTATACTGTAACACATGTAAAATGTATGGGATTGCCTGTCATCGGGGGGAGGGAGTGGAGGGAGGGAGGGGATAATTTGGAAAAATGAATAAAAAAAAAAAAAAAAAGAGAGATCAGAATTAGGGGTAGGGTCACAAGCTGCCACGGCCTGGCCCCAGGGGAAGCCCGGTTCAGCTGAGCTTCTCTGAATGACAGTGGAATACCCTCAGAGAGAGTTGAGGGCTTGGTGAACTCCGAAAATTGACTTGGTCTCTAGAAAATAACATGTTTGTTCATCTGGAGCATTCGATCTCATTGGCTTGGGGCTGCAGTTTCAGGCTGGGGCAGTGAGGTCCCAGTCCAACTTGAGAGTCAGGAGATCTAGGCCATTATGATGTACAGCTTCTCCTAGCCGTGACCAGGATGGGTACCAGCTCACAGTCAAATAAGGGGTCGGGGAGCTGGAGACTAAGATTGAAAGAAAAATTGGGGTACTGAGATCCAGAGTGGAGATAGTGAATATTGAGGAGAAGAAATAAAGGTCAGATTCTCACCACTCCCTCCTCCTTGGAGTCTCATTAACATGGACGTCATCTCTCCATGATGACCTTGTAATATTCCCTGAATCTTTATTGTGCTCCAGACCAACTGGACACTTCTCCACTGCCCCCACTAACCACACCTCTACACTCCAAGGCAGGCTTCCTCACCCTGGAATGTCTTCCTTTCCACCCTTTTAGGCAATTAGGGTTAAGTTACTTGCCCAGGGCCACACAGCTCTATAAAAAAAATAAATAGATTATAAATCAACAATAAATAAATTCTATGAATTCTATGAATAAATATGTTATTATACGTTTATAGCATAAATTCTATAAATAAATAAATATTATATAAACGACCTCATTTCAATGTTGAAAAAATGATCTTAGCTTAAGTGACCTGTCCAGGGTCATACATAGCTAGTAAATGTATGAGGCAGATGAACTCAGACCTTCCAGTTATCTCCTCTCAATCACTTTGTTGGGTTCCCTCTAATCTTTTTATTGTGAAATGTCATCTTTTCGATGTTTACATGTTTGTATCTCACCCTTACGAGACCCAAATCCATGAGATCAGGGAATTGTTTTTCTTCTAAGCTTTCTGCCTTGCCATCCAAAGAAAAATAGATTTGGAGCTGGAATATATAGTTTGGACCACAGAGTTCAACCCCTTCCAAGATTTGTAAAGGAAGGAACTGAGTTGCTCAAGATCACAGAATTAAATTATGAATTAACACTAAGCAAAAGTGCCATTTCTACTATAGAATATCTTCAACTAGACACCCATTGGTGCACCAAGCCCTGGGTGCCTCTAAGATTATACGTTTTAGAGAAGGTGTCGATTTACATTGGTGGGGAAAGTTTTTGAATAAAGTCTCTATTTGTCATTCATTCATTTCAGTTCTGTCAGACTCTATGTGACCCCATTTGGGGTTTTCTTGGCAAATTTTCTTCTCTGACTCATTTTTACAGATGAGGAAACTGAGGCAAACATGGTCAAGTGACTTGCCCAGCTAGTAAGTATCTGAGGCCAGATTTGAACTCAGGTTGTCCTGAGTCCCAGGATTATACAGCTAGTAAGTGTCTTGCAAAATTCAACATTGCACTACATCCTAGATACCTAGTTGCTCCATAAATTCCCTATACTGATGAATCACTGGTCCAGCTGAAAAAAAAAAAAAATTCCCCTGAACCAAGAATTGTGATAAGCACACAGTAGACACTTAATAAATGTTTCTTGAATATATTGGTGCAGTGTTGGATAGGTGTAAGATAACAGGGTCAACCTTAGGGCTGGCAAATAGGGCCAATAATCATATAAGTTATCCTTACCTTAGAAAAGGATGTAGTGCAACGTTGAATTAATGAAAGAGGTACCCAAAAAAAGTAGGCTGAGGAAGGAAGCTGATGGATAAGGGAGTCCTGGAGCCAGGGATCTATTTATAGTAAGGCATATCAGGAATTGCATTTCTATGCTTCTATTATAAGCTTTCATTGGAAGGGTGTGTGTGTGTGTGTGTGTGTGTGAGAGAGAGAGAGAGAGAGAGAGAGAGAGAGAGAGAGAGAGAGAGAGAGAGAGAGAGAGAGAGAGAGAGAGAGAGAGAGAGAGAGAGAGAGAGAGTCACAGAGAGAGTGAGAAAGAGAGAGACACAGGCTGACAGAAAGAGACAGAGACACAGAGATCATAGGTTCATAGTATTTTAGAGCTACAAAGGATCTTAGAATCACCAAATTTCCGAACTGGAAAGGATTTTAGAAGGTCATTCATATCTAAATTCAATTCATACTCTTTATCCTGAACAGTTTATCACCTGACCTCCTCAGTCTGAAGCCTTCCAAGGAGAAGGACCTCCTGGGGCAACTCATTCTATCCAGTTTGGGACAGTTCTTTAGGAGAAGAGCACATGACGGGACCTCAGAACCCAGAATGTCCCAGTTGGAAGACTTGGAAAATGGAATCTAGAATGGCAAAGCTGGAAGGGACCTTAGACCAGAGAATGATAGCTCTAAGGGGGCACATACCCAAATCCCATTTTAGATGGGGTCCAGAGAAAGATGTCTTCCTGAAGGAAAGCTCAAGTGTGGCTCAATCTCTTTCTTGTAGCTGCTTTCTTGTAGCCCTTGTAGCCACTTTTTTCTTCCCCACGTTGCCTTCTCAGCTTCTAGCCACCTAGTTCCTTCTGGCTGTAGTCTTTCCTTCCAAAAAGAAATCTCCCAAACTAAAATACCAATCAGGGCAAAGTCTCTACTCTAGAGATAGTTCTGTGTGTGACTGAGGATTCGCATCTGTGAGTTACACAATGAACCCATCAGCTAGAGGTACCCGACGTTGTATAAACATGCAAAGGTGTGCTTCGGTCTTTGCACGTGTCTGTATCTGTGTGTCATGTACTAGTCCTAAGTGTTTTCCCACTGTGGAAGCTCACATTCCCGGGAGGGGGGCTGTTATTTACTACTTTACTACCCTTCTACCTCAGATCATTGAACTTTTCTGATCCTCCGATTCCTCATCTGGAAAATGAGGTGGGCTTAGTAGCCCCTAAGGTCCTTTCCAGTTCTAGATCTATAATAATATGTTTCTATGATTATAAGTGGGTTATTTCAGGGACAAGGCTCCTAAAGACTCAGAAAAAAAATTGCCTCCCCTTCCTTTCAGGGCCCCAGCTACCTCCCACAATATGCAGCACCAGATTCTCCTCATGCTCATCAGCCCAGTAGAACCCACCCAGAACTAACGGACCCATATTTGTCCTGGCCCCCTCTTTGCCAGGGCTTATCAGGAACAAGGTGAACCTTACTTTGTGGGCATGATAGCTTTGGGCCAATCTAACCAGTCCCCTCAGCTAGACCTGGGAAAAGGGCACAGATTCGAGACTTCTGTGTGGATGAAATAAGCTTCTGGTTGGATTCTGGAGGGGTCTAAGTGAAGGGAGAAGGGGACATCCCCGCTGTCAGCCTCATCCCATATCTGACACTACATTGAGTTTCAGGTGGGGCAGAGGACACCTAAGAGCTGATGGGATGGGAGGAAATGAGAAGGGAGGTGGACACATCTTTTCAGGGAAATGGAAGCAAGAGCAATCAGTCTCTTAGGAACAAAGGATGACGTATTAGAAGGGAGCAATGTTTCTACTCAAGTCATTTGGGGCAAGAAGAAGGGAGATGGGCGAGAAGCCATTTGGTGCCAGGGAGTGAATCATGAGCTTTTAGTCAAAGATCTGAGTTCTAATCCCACCTCTGCCATCTCTCATTTATGTGATCTTGGGGTCACCCAGTCTCCCTGCACTCATTTCTTCATCTATAAAATGAAGAGGGGTGACTTTAAATCAAGGCTTCTTAACTCCTTTCTGATGTCTTGAACCTTTTTTGACATTCTGGTGAAATGTGTGGCTCCTTTCTCAAGAAAGAAAAGGTTACTAATTGAAGGAAATGCTAAATTTTAATGAGATAAGTGAAAAATAAAGATGCCTATTTTCTTCCATCCAAGTTCCAAACCCCCTGAATGCATTTATGGACCTCAAGTTAAGAGATCTGGATGAGATAACCTTTGGATTCATGAACTAAGACTCACTCTGTTCTCTGGGGTCTCCTTCCCTGTTTGCCTCCAATTCTTTCCCCAACTCCCATAAGAGGAGGGCATCTCTCACACCTCAGGGATGTCAATGCTCCATGTCTGGACAGAGAGGCCAGATTTGGCCAGGAAGTCTTCTCCCTCTGCAGCTGAGGAGGGTCTCTTGGCATCCTCAGGAGCAGGTCCTTGTGCTGTCTCTGAAAAGGACTGGCCAAAGAGATGTCGAGGAATCATGCTGAGACCTCCCTCCCCAGATACTGTGGTCTGTCAGGGCTCCCTCCCTCTGGCCCCCCCAGATGCAACTACAACCATGATTTCCAGGATCTCAGGCTATCTAGGGATCCCCTTTAGGACCGAAGGTCCATGGTTCACATCAAACACAGTGAAATGCCACTCTCGGGTCTCAAACTGCCTGAATGGGAATATTTCCAACCAACAGAACCTTTAGAAAGTTTCCAAAATCCTCTCTCCTTACAATAACTCTGGAATGTAGTTCCTGTCCAGAGTCTCATTCCCATTTTGCAGATGAGGAAACTGAGATCCAGAAAGGTCACAACCTATAAATTTCAGGGTGAATCCTGGCAGGTTGCCTAAACCCAAGGGCAGCTTTCTGCCAACAAGCCCATTGTTCCTTTCATGAGTGCAAGGCAGGCTCTTTTCATTTCTTCTTCTTCCTCCTCATCTCTAGAATGAAATAAAGTTTTTGTCACCGAATGGGATCCTACAGCCATCCAAGAGCTTGCAGATTTCTCATCAGAATGAGAACATTGAGCACTAGGCTTTCTTTTCTTCTCCTTGTAGTTTTCCATAGTCCACAGTTCATTATCACTCCTCTTTTCTCCCCTCTTTCCCTCTTTTTTCTCTTTCCTTTTCTCTTCCCTCCTCTTCTTCTCCTTCAACAGTTAGCAAGGATTTATTAGTTCTCCCATGTGTCAGGCACTCTGCTGGGCACCAGGGATATAAAGTCTGAAATGAAATCATTCCTGCCTTCAAGGAGTTTGCATTCTAATGGGGAGACAATATATACACAATTAATTATTATATAATATACATATGTGTGTGAATGTATATATTTATATATAGATAGATAGATAGACCTACACACATACACACATATATACATAAGAAGTGATTTTCTAGGGTGAATCACTAGCAGCTGGGGAAATAGCCTCATGGAGGAGGTAACATTTGAGCTGGACTTAGAAAGAAACCAGAGCTTCAAAGAGCTGAGCAGAGACTTGTAGGGAAGTAGAAATGTCAAGAAACAAAATGAAAGAGTGCATTCCAGGCCTGAGAGATAGCCTGGGCAAGTCCCGGAGGTGAGAGATGATGTACTGTGTGTGAGCAGCAAGAATCAACACAGCACATGACTCAGGGGAATGATACCTGGTGGGGCGGCCAAATAGTGCCTCAGTACAATGCTCTGAGAAAAATGGTATTAAATATGTCAACATATGTTATTATTATGTTAATAATAGAATATTATTATATTAATATTAGGACATATGTGACAACCCTTGCCTCAGTACAATGACTTATCTGAGAAAGATGGTATTAAAGATGTCAATTAGAACATATGGGACAACCCTCTCCATCCCTCTTTTGGGATCTCCCCCCCCCCTATGTTCCAGCCATATTGGACTACTGGCCATTTATGAAATTCTATCTCCTGACTTGGAACCTTAGCACAAACTGTTCCTCATTCTTGACATCCTTTCTCCTATTTACCCCCCACCCATATCTGCTTCTTAGAAACCTCAGCTCCAATTCAAATTCCAATTCACTTCCTTCCAAAGGACTTTCTTGATTCTCCCATTTTTAATGCCCACTATCCATTCCCCATCACTCTGAATTTATAGTTTATGTTACGTGGAGTTGCTCTGTTTACTTCTCTGTGGATGTGCTGGATTCTTCCAGGAGAATATGAGCTCCTTTCTGGCAGGGACTCCCCCTGCAGTGTTTGTATCTCTGGCAACTTGGGCAACGTCTGGCACAGGGGGGTAATTATTAAAAGCTCATTGATTGATTGGTCGGTGGATGGACTAGGAAGGAGGTGGGTTGGTCATGGGTCAGGATCAAGAGAAAAAGAAGTAAATAGCCAAATATAGCATTTGTAAAATGGAGGAACACCAACATTGCCATGGCTGGTAAGTGGTACAGAGGAGGTTACAGATATATGTTGAGAGGTGAAGTGTTGGTATTAGTTTATAACTGTTTTCCTTGTTGATATTTTATATATTCTTTTTATGTTTTTAAATTTTTAATAATAGCTTTTTATTTTCCCAAACACATGCAAAGATACTTTTCAACATTCGCCCTTGCAAAACCTTGCGTTCCATATTTTTCTTCCTCCTTCTCCAACTCGCCATTTCCTTGGAGAGCAAGTCATCCACTATAGGTTAACTATAGAGCATATAACTTGAAAGCAGGATTCCTATAATCTTGTCTCAACTGGCTTCAAACTTTCTGGGTTTAAAACAATCATTCTTCACTTTGTGCCTGAGATCCTTTATTTCTCTAATTCAGGGATTTTTAAGCTAGCACTGGGAACATCTTAAAAATATTTCACTATTAAATATCTCATTATGATTTGGGTACAATTTTCCTTTGTAATCTGTTGTATTTTATGTGTACAAAAACGTTATTCTAAGAAAGAGTCTAGAAGGGCCTATGCAACAACAACAAAAAAACTAAGAAATCTTGTGCGACTTGCTTCCTATCACTCTCAGGTTGAAATACAAATTCTTTTTTACATTCATTAAGCCAATTTTGTGCAAAGAGTGCTGGGGGAAGTACAAAGTTTAGAGAAGACTGGATTATTGCCTTCATAGAGCTCACAGTCTAAGACCCGAATAAATGATAACCTTGAAAGAAGGACTTGTGTTGTAATTCAAGTTATTATATATAATATATATATAGATTATTATTGAGTTATTCAAGTACCTGAAATATCACTCTTCCTTTGAGTCACCGAAGGCTTTTCCACTTCAACCCTGTAAAAATGCAGATACTCGTGGAATCCCTGAAACCTCAAAGTTCCTCCCCAATTCTCACTCTATGATCTTACTATCTTTTTCTCTCTCTGAACCTCAATTTCCTCATTTGTAAAATAAGTGGGTTGGACTAACTGGCCTTTGAGGGCCGTTCTGAGCTCTAAGCCTATGATGCTCTGGTTCACTTCCCAAGGCTTTTTCCCACAGTGAGCTGTAACCTTATCTCAGTCTAAAGACCCCCATCCAATGTGATGTTTGTGTAATATCTTTCTATGAACCCTCCAGAAAGGATTATAGGATCATGGAGTTGAAAGAAACACTAGAACCATCTAAGCCCCCTCCTGCCTCCCTTATACATGAGACCAGTGAGGATGAGGGAGGTTAATTCAGTTGTTCAGGGTCACATTGGGAGTTAGCATTAGTGATGGTATTTTTTTTAATTAAAGCTTTTGATTTTCAAAATATATGCATGGATAATATTCAATATTTACCCTTGCCAAACCTCGTGTTCCAAATTTTTCTCCCTCCTTTCCCTCCACTTCCTCTATGGTATAATCCAATATATGTTAAAACATGTACAATTCTTCTCTACATATTTCCACATTCATCATTCTGCAAAAAGAAAAAAATGAGAAAGAAAATAAAATGCAAGTGAACAATAAAAAATGAAAATACTATGTTGTGATCCACATTAAGCTCCCCAAATCCTCTCTCTGGGTACAGATTAGTCATGGTATTTGAACCCAGGTCCCCTGGCTCCAAAACCAGGCATCATGGGGATGGAAAACAGGCACCTGAGAGAATGAGGAAGAGGAATTCAGGGAGAGGTGGACTTTGAAAGAGCAATGGGACAGTGCTGGAGAAGGACTTTATTGCCATGGAAATTAGGTGGCCACTTTGGGACAGACCAACGCCATTTCAGGCATCCATCTAATGTCTTCTCTGGAGGCATCTGGAGCTGCAAAGTCTTGCCTGAACCTCTCTGGTACAGCTTTTTCTTAAATCCTGGTGACCTTCTGAGGGTCTGATTCCCATGGCATCGGGGAGCATCAGCTCCGAAGTAAGAGGATCTACAATCAAGCTTCTGCTACTCATCCTTTCTGGAACTTTGACCCTATCCCTCCACCTCCATGTAGCTCACTTTTCTCAAATATAAAATGAGAGAGTTGGTCTCTTAAGGTCAAAGTGCACTCATGAACCTAGATCCTCCAAGAAAGACAACATGGAAGGAATTTTGACTAGGAATCTGGAGATCTGGGCTCAGAATGTTGGGTCTGGCACTATCCATCTATAAATGACTTAATTTCTTTGGGATTCAATTTCCTCATCTGTAAAATGAGTATATTAATGTCCCTTTGGGGTCTCAGTTTTCTCATTTGTAAATCCAAGAAGTTAAACTAGATGAGTTCTGTGTTCTATGAACTTCCAGTGGTTTCCCAGAATTCACTTCCATAAATTCTAGTTGTGAAACTGAACACTTTGCTTGAACTCCAGAATCCATCTCCTGCCTGCCTGCCTGCTTGCCTTTGCACAGGGAGCTCTCTGTGCCTGGAACACACTCCTGGCTCAGCCCTTTAGCATCCCTCACTTCTCAGCTCAGCTCAGAAGCCATTTCCCTCCTGAAAGCCTTTCTGGATGCCCACAATTCTTCAGGTTTTCTGGCCTCTCAAATTATCGTCCGAGGCTCTCTCTGTTAACATGATGTTTCCCCCAGTAGAACGCCCTTCTTGAAGGGCAGCTCCTTGAAGGCAGGAGCTGGTGACCATTTAATTTGGTTTGCCTCTTCCCTGCCAGCCCCTGGCACTGTGCCCTTCACTTAGTGGGCCCTTAGTAAATGCTTGTTGAATTGAATTGGAGGACTACCTCATCTCGAAGGTTCCTTTGACCTCTCAAGTTGTAGAGTCCATCTATTAAAAGCAGCTGAAGGCAGGGGGATTGTTGGCTACTCTCTGACCCTCAGGTCTTTTTTTAGCACTTGGCTGTAGGAGGCTCCTCCTCTGCTCTCCGCACCCCCTACTTCTGAGTCACTGCCAAGCTGCCTGCTTCCAGCAGCATAGACTAGGAGGCACCAAATGGAGGGCCTGGGGGTGATCGCCCCGCCCCGGGATGGCTTTGGTCAGAGGAGAGGGGTTTGGGAAAACTGGCTTCCGTGGAAACACCACCAGGTTGCCTTCCCCACATTCCTCACCCTGGGGAGCTTTTAGCTGCCTGGGAGTCTCTCCTCCTGCCGACCCAAAGGAAGACTGGGGATTTTTTGTTTCTCCATTCCCTGCAGTGAATTCCAAGGCCTTTCTTGCCCTGCAACCTGACTCCTTGATCTATCCTTCCTTCATTTCATTCTTTGGAGCTCCCTGCCGAGAAGGGCCCATGTCAGGGGGATGGAGAGAAGGAAATGCCTCTTGGTCACCATCATCCTTCTTCCCCCACCCCACTCACACTCCCCATAGAGAATTCTGAAGTGTTCCTTGAAGGGAAAACACCCTTTGTATCCCCACTGTCCTCGAGCTCCTACCCCCATAGGGTCCCAGCCAAAGCTTGCCGAGAGCCACATTGCCTTTTCCCCTCATCTGCAGGCCCCGAGAAAGGTGCTGGGCTGATTGTGAAATGGCCTCCAGCTCCTGGAGATGGGGAAAGCCAGTTGGTAGTGGACATCTCCCCACCCCAACTGCAGCACCTTGGAGGACTTACCCTTCCATATTCTATATTCCTCATTTTCTTGTCTTCCTTTTACTTCCAATCAAAATTTGTTTGTCCAATGTTTCATCCCCTGGATCTCCACTCTCTGGTGGGTTTAAGACAAAGAAGCTAAGAGTGAAGGGGAACTTGTTTGTCCAACATTTCATTTTCTGAGATCCCTGCACTGGGAAGGTGACAGTGAGCTGGTTTAGAGCAAAGCATTGAAGAGTGACGGGAACCTCCTGTAGACCCAGTCTCGTATGAACTTCTCTTTTTCCAGAGGAGGATAACATTAAGCCCTGGTAATATTCGGTGACTAGCCCAAGATCTAAGAAGTGAATCCCAAGAAGAGAAAGAGACTAGACCTGTGAGTTCATTGGGATAGGGAACTTCTAGATTCTACCATTGCCAGCCAGTGCCTTCTCCGCAACCTGCAGTCTGAGAGGGGTAATCAGGATTTTAGCGCGAGATGAATTCACAGGAATACATCATCACAGAATTTTTCAATTAGAAAGGACTCGGGGACCATTTAATTCAACCCATACCCAAAAAGAAATCCATACTTCAACATACCTAACAAATGTCCATGCAGCTTCTTCTGGCTGACCTCCAAAGAGAGGGAAATCCCTCACTTCAAGGCAGCCTTTCCTACTTTGGGCAGCTCCAATTGTTAGGAAATCTTTCCTGCTATCGAGCCTCATTTGGTCCTTTTTCAACTTCCACTCAGAGCTACTGGATTTACCCTCTGTGACTAAGCAGTGTATGACTTCTTGTTCATATCGATGCTGATGATCTGAGTTTATCTAGTCCCCAGCTTCTTAAACTGTGTTTCCTGACCCTATATGGGTCTGATAACTGAATGTGGGGGTCACAAAATTATAATTTATTATTAACAAATGTTTGTGTTGTATACTTATTTTATATATCTATATGCCCAGAGTTGAGTAAACATTTCTTAGATGAAGAGGTGGCAAATGGAAAAAGTTATCTCCTTACTTATCTTGGTGATCAATTTCCCTATTCACCATTTTTATTCTAGTCATCATCCTTGACGGAGAAAGCAGGTCTGGTGACTCCATACTTCAATGAAAGCCCCAGCCCCCTTAGAATCTGCTCCCAATCTGTCTCTAGGAAAGAGTCTGCCAGGTCCTCCCCTCCTGTTCCTTGAACAACAACTCTGCAGCTGCTGTGACCCCTCTAGGTCCCTGGTCCCCAGGATGAGGAAGCTTCTCTATGGGACTCCAAAGATTCCCTTTGTAGGCAACAGGTCATCCTTTGATGATGACCTTTGGGGAAGATGCGCAGCTGCCTTCCTTATCCCTCCCAAGGGGCTCCAAAGCTTTAGACATCGGACCCCCTCCATCTTGGTATGTTTCTCGCACTCCAGGCCGGGATGACTAAGGCACATTTTTAAATAGGAAGTTTGGTTTTGTTACCTACTGGTCCAAGCTCCTATCTTTGCTTAGTCCCCATTGATTTTTTGGCCTCCTTGGTGAGAGACAGATTCTGTCTGAGAGCAGAGATGCTGTTCTGTGTTCCAAAGACTTGTCTACCCCTTACATACACACCTAGTTCTATCTCTTGACAGATGTTCCTCATTCATTTGCAAAAGAGAAATGATTGATGGATCTTGAGCCCAAAGATGGATTGATTCTTCCTTCACTTAAGTGACCCTCAAACGGCACTACTTCTGCCTTCTTAAATCCTACCATTACAGAATCCACCAATCAGAAAGCAACAATCACAATCACATGTTAGCTGTGTCCTAGATTGGTTGAGTCATCTTGGATAAATCAATTTTTCTTCTTGATTTCCCAGTCTTCATCTACAGAGGCAGTCATATGGAAAATGGCATGTTAGATTCAGAGCAAAAAAAAGAGTTGCACATTGATTCAGAGGAGAAAAAAGAGTTGCATTAAAATCTAGTTTCTGATACTTACTATCTGTTTGACCGAATGAGATCTGAAGCCCCTTCCAGTCTGAATGTCATTCACTAGGAGATCCTTCCCTATTCTGATATTCTACATTCTAAGTTCCCTTTCACCTCTGATAGTCTGTGTTCTGTTTTCTAACATACCTGACAGCTCTGATATTCTACCTTCTAAGTTCTCTCCCAGCCCTATTGTTCTGTGTTCTACTTTTTAAGTTCCTTCCAAGTTCTGATATACTACATTCTAAATTTCCTTCCTGCTCTGGCATTCTGTTTTATGTTGTAAGCTGTGTTCCAAAATCTTTCCAAGTTTCAACACTCTATCTTCTAAAATCCCGTCTATGTTCTGTGTTCTAAGGGGCTTTTCTGGTTTGACATTTTATGTACAATTTCCTAAAATCCTTCTTACTCTGACATTTTGCAATTGCATTTTTCCCAAGAGGGGCTTCACTTACAGCAAAATCCTTTCTGCCTCAGTTTCCTCCTCTGTAAAATATCAACAATAATAACTTTAAAGGAGTTATTAAGGAGAAAAGGAGATAATGTATACAAATTGCTTTGTAAACCTTAAAGGATCATATAATTAACCACTATTATTACTTTCTATTCTCTCAATCATTCTATTAATCCCAACGCAGCCACCTGTGACCGTGGACTGGTCATTTTTATCTGACACTCATCATCATCTATAAAACAGGAATTAATATCTGAATTACCTTTCCCACAGGATTATTAAGCAAATGTGTTATAAACCATAAAGTATTTTAGAAAAGTGACTCAGTAGTCTACTGTTCCTATAACACAATCACCTACTTTAGAGCTTAAAGAATAAGATATTAGAACTTGGCTCTTGGCTCTTTTTGTTTCTTTGATCCTACATTAATGTGATCTACTTCTCTGGATTGGATTGTTAGTGTGGTATAGTGGATAAAACATACCTAGAGTCAAGAAGAACTCAGTTCAAATCACTTACTAGCTATGTGACTCTGGGAAAGTCACTTAACCCTGTCTAGCTCTGTTTCCTCAACTGTAAAATGAGCTGGGGGAAGGAAATGGCAAGCCATTCCAACATCTGGCAAGAAAATCCCATATGAGGTCACAAAGAGTCAGACCATGTCTGAATAATAATTTTTTAGGGTTACAGTGAAAAAAGTACTTTGCCTTCTTAAAAAATATGTAAATAAAATTATTATTATTCCACACTAGGCTCAATTCCTACTTTTTCCCCTCTCCCAAAAATAGACATTCAATTAATGCCACTTTACTTTTCGAATAGTGTCCCCTCCTCTCTGCTTCCCGGCCAGTTTGGACAATGGAAAGAACACTGCGTCTAGAATCATTTGACTCAGTTCACTTCAAATCTGGGCTCTTCATTACCTCTGTCACCTGTAGCAAAGCATTTAACATCTTTAGGAGTTAGTTTCTTCTTCTGGAGGAGAAAGAAATTGGTCCCAGTCCACTCCAAGTCTATGAACCTATGATCTTTAACTCTTCTTCCTTAGAAGAATTTGGAACAGTAAGATCCTCAGGGTTCCCCAGAATCCATCTTAGGAAAGGGGACAGACCCTTCCAGTCTTAAGCTAGAGCCAACAAATCATGGCATGCAGGCTATCAATATCCATTGGAAACCTAGGGATTCCCTGTGGGAATAGTTCTTCCCCATGTCCCACAAGAGGATGAGGGTTGGGTAGGAATCAGAGAAAACCATTTTAAATTCCCTACACTAGGTATATATGTGCTTCTCCACCTCAGGACAGCTGAGGTAAATGGATCCTGAGGTGTCACTGTTGCATCCAGACCTTTGGGAGTAATTAAATTCAATATTTACTTAGTCTATGAGGCTACTGATAAAATCCGGGAAGGCAAAGGAAAAATACTTTGGAATTCCTTTTGAAATAGCTCTTTTTCTTTACATAATCAACCCCCTCAACTTCTTCATGGGGATTAGATTTAAAGAACTAGTCAGGAATACTCAATAGAAGCAACATTTTTGTTTCTCTCCCAGAATCCATCCTGTTGCTCACTGACTCTATTATTGCACATTTTTCATATCTCAGGCTAATCGATAAAAGCTTCATTTAGGGAAGATGCTGGCATTATATCATTTAAATTGTCAAATTTATGGAAAGAGAATTGGCTTTGGGATTTAGAAGACCTGCTGTTGAATTCTGACTCTGTTATTCTCCATCTGTGTGACCTTAACAGAGACATAATTAGAGCAAGACAACTAGGACTTTGCCCCCAGGGGTTATAATATTTAGGAAGCACTGACAGTTCTTATACTGTTTTTTTCCAGCAGCATAAAACCAGATGATAGTAAGAAAAGAACTAAGTAGCAAGATGAATAAAAGTAAAAAACTACCAGATAATCTAAGCAAGAAGCAATAATAACAATAGTATTAATAACAACACACACCCACACACCCCACTACCACCACTACCATGAGCTTTTCTAGCAGCTGACTCCCAATGTCTCAGGGTCTGAATCTTTCTTTAAAATGACTATTTTAGAGAATGTTTTGTGAAGTTTCCTCTGGGTATTAAAACTACTAGTTATGGATTTGTAGCTTCCGTAGATTATTCAATTTTTCCAAGCTTCAGCTTCCTCATCTTCAAAATGAGAGAGCTTCACGAAGCTTGAAAATCCTCTGATCTTCTCTGTGATTTGGTTAATGCTACAGCTACGTCAGAAAGTTCTATGAACTGAAAATGATCTTCCATTTCAACACATTAATAATATTTGCTCAGATTAGTGGAGGGCTTTTGGAACTACGCCCAAAGGACTATAAAACTGTGTATACCCTTTGATCCAGCAGTTCCACTACTGGGTGTGTATCCCAAGGAAATCATAAAGAAGGGGAAAAGATCCATATGTGCTACCACAAAAAGAGCAGCTACAAACATTTTTGCAAAGAACTGGAAAATGAGTGGTGTCCATCAATTGGGGAATGGCTGAAGAAGTTATGGAATATGAAAGTAATGGGATATTATTGTTCTAAACAAATGATGAACTAGCTGATGTTAGAAAGGCCTGGAAAGATTTATATGAACTGATGCTACGCGAAAGAAGTAGAACCAGGAATACATTGTACATAGTAAAGCAAGAGTGTGCAGTGATCAACAATGGAAGAGCTGGTTCTTCTCAGTAGTTCAATGATTCAATTTAATTCCAAAAACTTTGGATAGAAAACACCATCTGTATCCAGAGAAAGAATTATGGAGACTGAAAGTAAATCAACACATACTATGTTCACTTTTTTTTTTCTTCTGTTTTTTTCCTCTCACGATTTTTCTCTTTTGTTTTGATTTTTCTCTTCCAACATGATTCATAAAGACATGTGTATTTAAAAAAATAATATACATGTATAATCAGAAAAAGAAAACAATATAAAAATGGGGGAATGATTAATGGAGGGCTAGGGAGAGACTACAAAGTACTTGGCAATGATTTTGAGGTTATTTCAATGAGGATGTACTAAAGTTGATGATGACTTCACTAAAAACAAGAACAAGTCTAAAACCAAAACTAAAAACATATATCATGCTAAAATGAATGTTGCTATTTTCATTTTATTTTAAGTCTTTATAAATTTTGTAATGAATTGGAATTACAGATGTGAAATTCTAAAAACAATTTTAGAATGTCCAAATGGGGAGGAGAGTACTGTTACAACCTGTGTCCAAGTAATAAATACAATGTAATTTTAAGAGGAAGAGAGTACTAACGGGGAAGGGAAGAGCTCAGAGTCTTGAATAGGAAAGCAAGGGATTCTTCTAGGTAGAGAAGAGAAGGAAGAAGGGCATTCTAGACATGTGGGCTACAGACAACCTTTAAGTACCTGTTCTATGCCAGCTCTGATATTTAAGTTAAAATTATCTTGGTTTTTAGTTATTAAAAAGATTTGATGAAAACCACAATTTTTTTAAAATCTGGTTTTAAAATACTTTTAAAAGAAGTATTTTTCAGAGTGCTGAAGTTCAAGATAGGTCTTGGTTTAAGATGGAACATCTGGTCTCTATTTCCCATGAGGAACATAAAATACTATGCTATGAAAAAGGAAGTTGTGAGCCATCAACAGGAGAGATGATTATTTGATGAGGGGAATGAGAGGGGAGTCTCTGTTTTGATGACCCTACTTTTGTCTAGTAGAGATAGGCAGAGGAGAAATCTGGACAAATCCTGGGAGTATTTGAAAAGGACAGTTTTCAGTTGGGGGTCAAAAAAGGATACAGTGAAAAGATAGTGCCAGAGTTAAACCTTAAATTTCAGAATAAAAGGTTTGTCTCTTATCTTTGAGGTAATAGTGAGCCACTAAACCTCCTTGAGGTGACATGGTCAAACATGAGCACCATAGGTGTTTTTGACAGCTATATGGTTGGAGGATTAGAAAAGGGAAAGACTGGATGTAGAGTGATCAATTATACAATGAGAATGGTTTAGGAGAGAGATGAGGGCTGAGCTGGAGTCAAGAAAACTCATTTTCCTGAGTTCAAATCTGGCTTCATACATTTAACTCGCTGTGTGATCCTGGGCAAATTACTTTACCCTGTTTTCCTCAGTTTCCTCATCTATAAAATGAGCTGCAGAAGGAGATGGCAAGCCACTTCAGTATCTATACCAAAAAAAAACCCAAAAATTATCATAGAGAGGCTAACAACTGAACAGCAGCAAAGGAGAGATATGAGAATCTGAACTAAAGTCATAAAGCAAGAGCAGAGAGAAAAGGACATAGGGGAGATGCTATAGACATGGAAATGACCAAATTTGTTAACTGATTGGATATGGGAGTAAAGGAGCGAGTCAAAGATCTTAGATATGTGGGGTTTTTTTTCCCTGAGGCAATTGGGGTTAAGTGACTTGCCCAGGGTCACACAGCTAGGAAGTGTTAAGTGTCTAAGGCCAGATTTAATCTCAGATCCTCCTACTTCAGAGCTGGTGCTCTACCCATTGCACCACTTAGCTGCCCCAGATATGTGTTTTAAGGGTCCTTCTAGCTCTGTCTGCCTCATTAGAACATTAAACTTCATGCAAATAAGGGATTGTTTTTATTCTTTGTACTTGTAACCCCAACACCAAGCATCTAATACAGTGCCTATATACAGTAGATGTTTAATAAATGTTTGTTGCTTGTGAGATCATTTCGAGCACTGATATTTTATATGCTAAGGTTCATTCCAGCCCTTTACATTCTTTATTCTTTGCTTTCTTTTAACACTGATTTTCAGTTTCTGAGGGTACCGCTAGCCCTGATATTCTATGATCTAAGGTTAAATCTAGCACTGATATTGTATGTACTATGTTTTAAAGTCCCTTCTAGCTCTGATCTCTTTTTAGCCCTGACAGTTTATATTTTTAGATTTTTTCTAGATTAGCATTCTACATTCTCAGCTAGAACATCCTATTCTCTCTTACAGAGAGACTGATGACAATTAACCAGTTTTGTTGTTGAGCCATTTCAGTTGCGACCAATTCTTACTGATCCCATTGGGGGTTTTCTTGGCAAAGATACTGGAGGGCTTTGGTATTTCCTTCACCAGCTCATTTTCCAGATGAGGAAACCGAGGCAAGCAGGGTTAAATGACTTGTACAGGGTCACATAACTATGAAGTGCCTTCCTGACTTCAGATCCGGTACTTTATCTACTTTGAACCCAAGGTGCAATGTTAATTAATCAATTACCCAAACAGCTCATTTTTTTTGCTCCCCTGTCCTCCCTACAGACTGCAGTGACATGTTATTTATGTGGCACAGCAAACACTTGGAGCCAGGAAGACTCAGATTTGACATCTATGAATTGGTGTGAAAATAGCACACAGCTCACAGGCTTGTTGTGAGCATCAAGTTTAATGCATTTAGGGACTTTGCAACTCTGGGAGAGCTATAGAAATGTGAACAATTATTGTGGCATGCGAGCTCCGACAATGACTGAGGACACTGGGCTGGTGCCCCATGGGGAGCACAGAGAGGAGGCGGCAGCTGGGCTGGAGATCAGCTTTGGTTCTTCCTCCTCCCCGCCCCCACCCCCAACTCCTGCCACCTTCCAGGCCCTGTTAGACATTAGGATCCGGCCTCCAAATGTTGGCTCTGAAACGGGATTGTTCTCAGTCATCCCGCAGTCTGGTTTGGGTTAGTGATTTAGGGTTTAAAATAATTCTGAAAACATAAGTACAAATGCTTCTCCCCAGGATTGGATTGTTACTCAGTATTTTATTTATTGCATCTACCAGAAAGTGGAAACCAGCTCCGAACCCTTCTGGGAGAGATTTCTTCTAGTCGGGAAAGAGATTGTGTTTAGAGAGAATGGACAGTTAAAAAAAGAGTATCATCCTCTACCGAAAACCATTTTCTCTTCAATGTCTTGTAAGTGTATATTTATAGGCATATGTTTGTGAATAAATACACATTTGTGCACTTATTATATGTGATTATATACTATACCTAATATATGTGTGTGTGTGTGTGTGTGTGTGTGTGTGTGTGTGTGTGTACAAGTTGCACATATTTTTAGGAGGAGGCAATTAGGATTAAGTGACAAGTGACTTGCCCAGAGTCACACAGCTAGAAGTATTTGAGGTCCTTCTGACATCAGGGCTGCTGCTCTAACCACTGCGCCATCTCACCACTCCTGATGCACGTTTTGATGTTTGTGATTCCCTGATAGAATGTAAGTTTCCTGAAGGGAGGGACCACATCACTTTTTCTCTGTATTCCTACTACTTTTCACTTAGTAAGTGTGAGCATATGTTTTTGATTGGTTGATTCAAATGAAGTATGTATCCATTGGGATGATGACCTTAGAGTTTATGGAATCATAGTATTTAGAGCTGCAGAGCAGCTTAGAGATCTTGTCAAATCCCTCTCTCTTCCTTTGCCCTTTATAATGGAGACCGACAGGAGGAAAGGAAAAGGGAATTGTCTAAATTCATGCGGCTAGAAAATGTCTGGGCTGAGATGCACAGCCGGGTTTCCTGACTCGAAATCTTGTATTCTTTCCATTATATTATGGTTCAGTCAGCCTAGAAGTAATACAACTTGCATCTGTATATATGTCTGTCTCTTTCTGTGTCTGTCTGTCTGTCTGTCTCTGCTTCTCTGTGTATCTCTTTTTCTATGTGTCTTTTTCTGTCTCTCTTTGTCTCTGTCTGTCTCTATGTCTCTCCCTCTTTTTTCCTCTCTCTGTCTCTTTGTCTCTATTTCTTGCTCTCTTTGTCTCTGTCTCTATCTCTGATTCTCTCTCTCTTTACACACACACACACACACACACACACACACACACACACACACACACACACACACACACAGAGTTCTGAAGGCTGGGAGAAGGTTTTTCAGTATACATGTCTGTGAGAATAGAATCTTCATCACCCCCCATCCTCACAAACATCTGCCCAAATCCTGACTCAGACACTTAGTAGCTATCTGAACCTACAAGCCACTTAACCTCTGTAAGTTTCCTTATCTGTAAAATGGGCATGATAATTTACCTCCCAGGATAGCTGTGGGGATAAAATGGAAAAAAGAGTTGTATAGCCTTCTGCAGATTTTAAAAGTACTTTATGTATGCCAGCTGTTGTTGCTGCTGCTGTCAGAGGGAACAATGCAGACACATTAACCGCCTCCCCAGAGATACCAAGAGCAGGAGAGCTTTGGAAAGCTTTGCTTTTGTCATTCACTCATTCAATCCTGTCCAACTCTTTGTGATTCCATTTGGGGTTTTCTTGGCAGAGATCCTGAAGTGTTTTGCCATTTCCTTTTCCAGCTCATTTTGTAGATAAGGAAACTGAGGCAGATAGGATTAAGTGGCTTGCCCATGGTCATATAGCTAGTCAGTGTCTGAGTCTGGATTTGAACTCATAAAGATGATTCTTTTTGACTCCAGACCCTGGACTCTATGCAAAGTTGCTAAAGATCTGTGTATGAACAAGGAACAAGGCCAAGGAGACTAGACTGGTGGAAGGACTATAGAATTCATAGCTTTAGAGCCAGAAGAAATCTTAGAATAGTGAAACTGATGTGACATAGAGTTCATGAGATCATAGATTTAGAACTGAGAAGGACCTCAGATACCGTCAAGTCAGCCCCTTTGTTTTATCTTTCCACTTGGGTCACCATCTTGCTGATAAGTCTTGCCCAACACTCCATTGCTCTTTCTCTGGATCTGAATATCTTTTTCTCTCATGACCCTTTTGGATCTGCCTTTGATCATTTCATTGCTGAGAATAGCTAGATCATAGAATCTTACTGTTATTGTGCATGATGTTCTCCTGGTTCTGCTCACTTCACTCAGATCACTTCATGGAAATCTTTCCAGGTTTTTCTGAAATCATCCTGTTCATCATTTCTTATACCATAATAGTATTTTTAAAAGCTTTTTTATTTACAAAACATATTTATGAGTAATTTTTCAACACTAATCCTTGTAAAACCTTGTGTTCCAAATTTTCCCTTCCTTTCCCCCACTTCCTCCCCTCGACAGCAGGTAATCCAACACATGTTAAATATGTTAAATCCAATATGTGTATATATATATTTATACAGTTATCTTGCTGCACAAGAAAAATAGGATCAAGAAGGAAAAAACTGAGAAAGCAAACAAAATTCAAGCAAACAACATCAGAAAGAGTGAAAATGCTAGGTTGTGTTCCACACTCAGTTCCCACCGTCCTTCCTCTGGGTGTGGATGATTCTCTTCATCACAGGATTATTGGAACTGATGTGAATCAAATCATTTGTTGGAAAGAGTCACGTCCATCAGAACTGATCATGGTGTAATCTTGATGTTGCTGTACCACAATAGTATTATATTACATTCATATGCCACAAATTCTTCAGCCATTCCCCAATTGATACACATCCCCTCAATTTCCAATTCTTTGCCACCACAAAATGAGTTGCTATAAATATTTTTGTACATTTGGATCCTTTTCCCTTTTTCTGATATTTTTGGGACCCAGACCTACTAGTGGTATTGTCAGATCAAAGAAAATTGCTCTCCAGAATGGTTGAATCAGTTCATAACTCCACCAACACTGCATTAATATTCCAATTTTTCCATAACTCCAATATCCATCATTTTCCTTTTCTACCATATGAGCCAATTTGATAGGTATGAAGTAGTGCCTGAGAGTTGTTTTAATTTGCATTTTTGATCAATTATTCGGGAGAGCTTTTCATATAACATATTTAATTTCTTCCCCTGAAATCTGGTTTGTCTCTTTTAACCATTTATCAACTGCAGAATAATTTGTATTTTTATAAATTTGACTGGTTCTCTATGTATTTTAGAAATGAGGCCTTTATCAAAGAGATTTTAAAGAAGGGAAAGGGACCCACATGTGAAAAAATGCAGCCCTTTTTGTAGGGGCCAGAAACTGAAAACCACATGGATACCTATCAATTGGAGAATGGCTGAATAAGTTATGGTATATGAAGGTTATGGAATATTATTGTTCTGTAAGAAATGACCATCAGGAGGAATACAGAGAGGCCTGGAGAGACTTAAATCAACTGTTGCTGAGTGAAATGAATAGAACCAGAAGATCATTGTACACTTCAACAACAAGACTATATGATGACCCATCCTGATGGTTATGGCTCTCTTCAACAATGAGAGGATCCAAATTAATTTCAGTTGATCTGTAATGAGCAAAACCAGCTACACCCAGAGAAAGAACACTGGGAAATGTGAATGGACTACGACATAACATTTCTACTCTTTCTATTATTGTTTGGTTGAATTTTTGTTTTTTTCTTCTTAAGTTATTTTTACTTTCTTTCTGAATCTGATCTTTCTTGCGCAACAAGATAATTGTATAAATATGTATACATATATTGTATTTAACATATACTTCAATATATTTAATATATATGGGACTACCTGCCATCTAGGGGAGGGAGTGGGGAGAAGGAGGGGAAAAATTGAAACAAAAGTTTTTGTAAGGGTTAGTGTTGAAAAATTACCCATGCATGTGTTTTGTATATAAAAAGCTATAATAATAATAAAAAAAAGAATTGAGGCCTTTATCAGAAATACTGGTTGTAAAAATTGTTTCCCATGTTTCTGCTTCCCTTCTAATCTCGATTGCTTTGGTTTTGTGTGTTCAAAAACTATTTAATTTAATGTAATCAAAATTATCCTCTTACATTTCATAATGTTCTCTATCTCCTGTTTGATCATATATTTTTCCCTTCGCCATAGATCTGACAAATAAGCTATTCCTTACTCCTCTAATTTGTTTATGATAATCACCCTTTCTGTCTAAATCATGTTCTCATTTTGACCTTATTTTGATATACAGCTCTAAATGTATGACCTCATGTTTCTCTTCTATTGAAGTCTTCAGTGGCTCCCCATTGCTTTGGGCTGGCTCTGATCTCTAGGAAGTGTTTTCTTTACAGCTGGTGAAAATCTATCTCTCTTAAAAACTTCGACCCACAAAGCCCAAGTTAGAACACTAACACCTCTTTCAAATAGAAGCTCTCCAAATACCTGAAGGGGACTATCACATCTTCCTCTCCCCCTTCCCCCAATAAATCTTGCTTTTCTCAGAGTAAAATGTCAGTTTCTTATTATCTATCATCCATCATTCTGGTCACCATCTCTGAGCAGTCTCCAATTTATCATTTGCCCTTCTGACAATGGGACCTGAAGGAATCCTTGCCTCTTTAGGACAAAGCCATTAAGTTAGAAAGTCTCTGGCACTAAATGATAAAGAACAGAGAAACTAATCCAGCTGAGGAAGATCAGAATGAAGCCATTAATTCAGCCAAAGGATTCCCTGTCTTACCAGCTAGTAATGAAGAAAAGACTTTGTGAAGTTAATTTATACATAGAATAATTGTGGATTATTCTAGGATTTTCAAAGTGATTTTAGAATTTATAAAGACAGAGGGACCTTAAAACCTAGAAACTCAGAACTAGAAAAAATCTTCACACACACATATCAAAAACTATGATAAATAAGAGGTACATTAGAACTTTAGAAGACAGAGCTAAAAGGGACCCTAACCATAAAATGTAGAATGTTTAAGAGCTAGAATAAATCTTAGAATATAGAATATAGAATTTAGGACAGGATTTAGATATTAGAACAGGAAAAATTAAAGCTGGAAGGGGTCTTTGAACAGAAAATGATGGTTTTGGAAAGAGCAGTTCTTTCCAGCTGAGGGTATCTGGGAAGCTTCATAAAGGAGGCAGGGCTTGAAGGAGGGGAAGGACTTCAACAGGTGAAAATAGTTAAGGTAACCTCTAAAAGCATTTGTGAATTTCTGGCCGGAAGATGTGACTCAATGTAAGGGAAAACATACTAATACTTAGAGATGTCTAAAAAATAAAGGCTGCCTCGAGACGTATGAGCTCTCCATCAATGGAAGTCTTCAAGCAGAGTTTATATGACTTGAGCCCCAACTTCCTGTCTCCAAGGCTAGCTCTCTGTCCATTATGCTATATTTTCCCATATTTATCATATAAAAGGAAAAGGAGGAAGAAGAGGAGGAGGAAGGAGAGAAAGAGAAGAAGGAGGAAGAGATAGTACAGGAAGACATTTGCGGCTTAATGCACTGCACTGGCTGGAATCACTTACATTATCAAAGACAACCCAGGCTAGGAGAGGACAAACTTAAACTCAATGGGATTTAATCCAATAAATTTAATTCACGTGCTGACGACCCTACCTGTAATATTGGCTTGGTTCCTTGGGAACTTTGGTGTTCTAAGTAGTCAGAATGATCTAGGCTGGCAGGTATAGATGAATTCATTGTCCTACACTGGATAGGTTCTATACCATTTCCCATCCCATGCTAAGTTTTGCCAAAAGCTGCATAAGGATTAGGAGGTGCCCAAGTGCAGAAGATATACCACCTATTCCCAGTCCCCATTAGCTCCTTTCTTCGGTGGATGGCTGCTTAGATCTAGATTAAAGTCTGGATACCTAAGGAAAAGACATCCTTCTCCTAAGGTTGGGTCCTTCTCATGGGAATAGAGCTAGAGTCCTCAGCTGGTAGCTTCCATGACTGAGCAGGGCTTGTGCCTAGATCCAGTATGAAACTTTGTGAAGGTTCTAGATTCAAGAGGGAAAGAATTGGAGTTTGGAAAGCAATAGGGTCATGAAAGGATGAGCATTTTCCAAAAGTGGACCAGGTTAACACTAGTCATGGAGCTCACTATTATATTAGCTCCATCCATTAATCCAATATGAGTCAGCATTCACTGAGCTGCTAGAACTTAGACTATTAGATGACAGAAGAGCTTTAGAACATAGAGTATCAGAGCTAGAGCTCTGAGGGACCTTATATCAATGTACATCAGAGTTAGGAGGGACCTTAAAGTACATCAGAGTTATGAGGGACCTTAAATCATGGAATGTTAGAACTGGAAGGAACCTTAGAAAGTAGAATGGTTTTGCCTTCTTTTGTGCTAAGCCCCATGCCTAGAACATAATGCATGCTTAAAAATGCTCGTTGATTCTACTCAATTTGACTTTACAGCATAGATCACAGAATGTTAGAAATGGAAGGGACTTGGAAACAGAGCATAAGAAGCCAGAATCAGAAGAAACAGCAGAGATTCCCTAGCCCAATCCTTTTAATTTGTAGATAGGCTCAGAGAGATGAGGTGATTTTTAAAAGATTTCACAGCTAGAGGCAGAGCTGGTCTAGAACTCTGATATCGCCCTTCCCTTTTTAAAGACTAGTTCTCCATCTCCTGGCTAGTAGGAGGCTACCAGCTGGTTCCCTCTTATTGATGATTAGCATAAATGCTTTGACCTACTTCATTTCTGACCTAGATAAGGCAGCCTGGTGGTCCTCTCATTCTGGGGGCTCGCCATTTTGGTGTCAGACACCGGATTAACAAACTCTAGTGCAGCCTAGAACCCTCAAACTCAAGAGATCCCCCAGCTTCTGTGTCATTAGCAGAGATTGTAGGTGTACCCTCCAACGTACACACCTGAATCTGATGCCCCCTTAAAAAAAGCTGTATTACTTTTGTTTAATAAACCAGTCATTTCAAAATAGCTCCACCTTTTTTTCCCCAGAGAAGTTTCCCTAGTAGAAATAAAATACAGTATATCTTTTCTCATCTAACAGTACATGCTGCTTAGTTGTCCTCCTCTCTCCCTAGAGGGGAAAATGTGTTTCATTATCTATCTTTGCAGGACCACAGTTAATTAGCCCATTAAAACTGAAATCAGATGTTATTTTCATTTATATTGTTGCAGTCACCGTGAACATGGTTTCCATGCTTCTACTTTTTTTCATTCTGCATCAGTTCATATCCATTTTCTCAGCTTTCTCCAAATTCATCAGATTCATCAATACACTCCATTATGTTTGGTTTTTCCAAACATTTACCTCTTTGCTTCCACATCCATTTTGCTCCCACAAAAATTGCTGCAAAGAAAACTTTGGTATCAGTGGGGGCTTTCCTTTTTTGCACTCCCAGGATACTTCTGCAATAATAGAATTGCCTGGGTGCAAATTTAATGCTTTCCCCCCTATATCATACCTGGATCCAAGACATTATGCGTGGGATGGGGGGAAAGAGAAAGAGAGTGACAGAGACAGACAGCAACAGAGAGATAAAGAGAGACACAGAGAGTCAGAGACAGAGAGACAAGAAAGAGACAGAGAAGGGGAGAGCCATAGAGAGAGACAGAGATAGAGAGACAAAGAATTCACAATGTCTGCCCTCCATGTGTTGACAATCTCCCATATTTAGAGGATTTAGAGGATTGATTACTGCAAGCAGGGGTGGGGAGGGAGTGGGGGGGGAAGGGGAGAAAGGCAGAAAAAGGGAAGGGAGGGGGTCAGTGATTATTTATTGGGATTGAAGTGGCTCCTAGTGGTCAGTCTGGGTCACTGCAACCTTGGAGTTTGCTATCCAGTTCCATATATAACCTGACAATAGACTTTGGGAATCAATCCCAACATCAATCAGTCAGCAAGCACTGAATAAGCACCTACTGTGTACCAGGCAAGGAGGGGAAAAAAGCTTTTGTAGCCTGTCCCCAGCCCCTGGTCCTCCCTCCCCATCTCTTCTGCTCCCCTTCCCCATTTTTGATTATTTGTACAGTCCTTTGGTCAAGAGGGTTCCATATTTCCAAGCTGGTTTGTCTTTGATGCTGGTGGGAGTGGTGCACATGGAGGCACTAGACAGCAGAATGTTTGAGGGAGTGACTGTGGCCTATTCTATAATTTGTGTATCTCCCCCAGCACTTAAGACAGGGTATGAACATCCTGGGGGGGGGGGAAGGGGAAAGGGAGGAAGAGGGTGATTGTTGTTATTTGTCCTTCATTCAGGAAGAAGATACCACATCGGAGAGGCAATAAATGTTGAAAGAATGATGTCGTTTTAACTGTCTGGGGAATCGGACTCATGTTTGTTTATTTTTTTAATTCTTAGAGAACAGCTCCTCATTTTTATTCCCAGTTCCCAGCCTCCATTCCTCCCCCTGTCAACTGTTAAAAAGAAATTCTCATTAGCTAATTTGAAGTTAGAGAGGCTGTGCAATTTGCCCAGAGTCATTTAGCCTGTAGTTGTTTTTCAGGGTTTTCCTCCTTGCCTTGCATCTGAATTCAGGGTTCCATCACCCCCACATCTGGGCAAGTCTAGCTTTTCTTGGGGATGAGGCACTTTAGGTCTGATATGAAACCCAGCTCTGAACTCTGACCCACTTAATTACCCATGGGTCACTGGGCCTCTTAGATCTAGAGTTATAAAGGACCTCAGGAGCTATCTAGATCAATCCCACTCTTTTACTTCTGAGTAAGCTGAGGCATAGAACAGTCAACATCTAGAGCCGCAGAAGACCTCAGGAGCTATCTAGTCCAACCCCACTATTTTACTCATGAGTACACTGAGGCACAGAACAGTTAAGCAACTTGCCCAATATTACAGAAGTCCTAAGTGGTAGAGCCAGGATTGAAATTGCAAGGTCTTGTGACTGCATGCTAAGTTCAGAGCTCAAACACTAGCTACAGGGCAGGTCTCTGGGGCCCCTATTTCTCACAGACCCTAAATACTTCATTAAGTGGATCTCCAGGCTGGGCTTTGGCAGGAGCCAGAGCTTTAGAGCTGCAGCTGCGGTTGCAAGAGCAGCAGCTGAAGCTACAGGAGACACCCCCTACCTCCCCATTTGAGCGCTGAGCCCAGAGCCTTCTGAGGCTTGGGCGAGGCAGAAGTGGGCCTGGTTAGCACCTTCTAAATAGCTTAAAAGTGCAGAGAGATTGCCTATTTCAGTCCCTTGGATCATGACTTCATCTTCTCAGAGCTCCAAGCCTTTTCACTCTGAATCAGCCACATGTGGTTGGCCACAAGTAAAAAACCTCGTTCCAATCCCTGTTACATATCAGGAAAGAAACCGAGTCCCAGAAAAAGTTAACTGATTTGCCCAGGTTACACAGCTGTTAAGTATTGGAGGCAATTCTCAACTACAGGTAGATTTGATTCCAAATCCCATGCACAAAGGCAAATAACTGAATGGTTTCCAGACTCTAAATAAATGACATTTAGCAATCTTTAGTTTAGTTGTTTTGTTTTTTTTTAATACTACAAACATCTAAACCTGTGGACTTTCAGTATGAAAGGAAGAACACTTTTGAGCACAGTAAGGACCCAGCTGTATTTATGTAGCACCTACTATGTGCCAGGGGTTTTGAAAAATGCTATCTCACATATATTGTACTCAACATAAACTTTAACATGTTTATCATGTATGGGACTACCTGCCATCTAGGGGAGGGGGTTCGGGGAAGGAGGGGAAAAGTTGGAACAGAACTGTTTGTAGGAGTCAATGCTGAAAAATTACCCATGCATATGTTTTGTATATAAAAAGCTATAATTTAAAAAAATTAAGAAAAATGCTATCTCAATTGATCCTTACAACAAAATTGATCCTTTAGACGTAGGTACTATTATTATCGTCTTCATTAACAGATGAGGAAAATTGAGGCAAAGAGAGGTTGTGACCTACCCAAAGTCATATAGCTAATAAGTGTCTAAAGTTAAACTTGAACTCCGGACGTCCTGACTCTGGCACTCTACTCACTGAACTACAAGTTGCTCTATATTGCTGTTACAGCCGTGTCCAACTTTTCTTGATGCTATTGAGGATTTTCTTGGCACAGATAGTAGAGAAGTCTGCCATTTTCTTCTCTTGTTCATTTTACAGATGAGAAAACTGAGGCATCTAGAATGAAGTGACTTTCCCCAGTCACACAGCTAGAAACCATCTGAGGCCAGATTTGAACTTGGAAGATGAATCTTCCTGACTCTTGGCCTGATGCTCCATCTATTGAAGCATCAGCTGCCTCCTAAGCAGAGCTGAGTCTAGGAATAGCAATTATGTCAAGTGGTATCACAGAAAAGTGTGTGTGAATGTGTGTGTGTGAATGTGTGTGAGTGTGTGTGTGAGTGTGTGTGTGTGTGTGTGAGAGAGTGTATATGAGTGTATGTATGTGTGTGAGTGTGAATGTATGTGTAGGCAAGAACTACTCAGACGGTACTTCATTATCATCATTATCACTGGTTTTCATTTCCTGCCTCTGACACTTATTAATGAGATAAATGTAAAACACTTCACAAATCTTAAAGTACTTAGATGTTAGCTGTCAGTTGTTGTTGGCTGCTGCTGCTACTGTTCCTGCTACTACCACTACTCATACTACCAGTACCACTACAGCTACTACTACTACTACCATCACCACTACCACTACGGACTACTACTAACTACTACTACTAATTACTATTACTACTACTACCACTCCTGCTACTACTACTACTGTCACTGCTACAACTACCACTACCACTACCACTAACTACTACTATAATTAATAATCACTACTACTACCACCATTATTACCATCTTTGTTGCTGCTACTCCTACCACTACTACTATGACTAATTTCTACTACTACTACTAATTACTACTAACTATTACTACTACCACCCTGCTGCTACTATTACTGTTACTGCTTCTGCTGCTACTACTACTGTCACTGCTACAACTACCATTACCACTACTACTAACTACTACTATTATTAATAATCACTACTACTACCACCATTATTACCATCTTTGTTGCTGCTACTCCTACCACTACTACTATGACTAATTTCTACTACTACTACTAATTACTACTAACTACTACTACTACCACCCTGCTGCTACTATTACTGTTACTGCTTCTGCTGCTACTACTACCACCACCAGTTTCACTACCACTGTGACTAATCACTACTACTCCTACCACCACTGCTGCTAATACTACTGTCACTGCAACTGCTGCTACTACTGCTATTTACTATTACAACTACTTGTGTCATCCTGGGGATATCACATCTTTTCTAAGCTCCAGTTCCCCCATCTGTAAAATAAGGAGATAGGACTATTTGCCTTTAAGGCTCTTTCCCACTCTCCACTAGGAGCCAATGAAACCCAGGTCTCTGCCCTTCTCACATTCAACTTCATTTTATAATTATTTTATAATTATATTATTTTATTATATTAATTACATATTAATTATTAATTATATATTATATTTATTATATTATTTTATAATTACTGCATATGGGGGGGCAGTAACACTGTGGAAAGAGGAGGACTCAGTGGACTGAAGTTCAAAATGTGTATTATATAAGACCATTCTCCTTCCGTCTCTTTGGGGTATAGGCTTAAAAAGTCTACATTTGGAAGAAATCATATGGCACGCAAGCTAGCTGATTTCTAGGATTTAAAAATTTTGAGTCTGTTTTATGTCAGTCTACTCCTTTCCCCTCTTTATCTCTTTCTCTATTGCAATGATTGAAGGAAACAGGGCTATTTAGCCTGGAAAAGGGAAGGGGAGTGAGGAGGAGTGGACTGGTTTACTATAATTAAAATATTTGAAAAGATGTCTTATGGAGGAAGAATTAGATATTTAGTACCAGAAGGTAAAATCAAGACTGAGGCACAGTGAGGGACCAGCTACATTTATATAGTACATACACACACACATATAATATATAATTATATATTATATAATATCTACTATGGACTAGAGAAATCTTAGCCTATAAGCTTTTTAATAGAAAGGAATATGTTTATACACACACACACACGTGTGTGTGTGTGTGTGTGTGTGTGTGTGTGTGTGTGTGTGTGTGTGTATGAAGGAGTATGCTGATAAATTCTTAACCAGCAAGGAAGGGAGGAAGCAGGGAAATATATGCATTATGTACTTGGAAATATTAATCTGTTTTATTAACATGTTATCCATCATTTAAAAAAATCTAGACAATCAAGAAACCAATAAATCAAGCTCCATTTGCAGTATTTGCCAATTTCAAAGGGGTAAATACTCATACCAAAAATTTAATATAGTCTCTCCATTTGAGATGGCTCCAGCACACCCCTGTATGTATATGTGCACGTGTGTATTTGTACATATGTGTATGTATATGTTCCCAGTGCCTAGCACAGTGCTTCAGACAGAATAGTCATTTAATAATTGTTTGATGAATGAATATGAAGAAGTTCCTAACAGATTTGAACCTTCTGAAAGTAGACTAAGCTGCTTCATGAGTTGGTGAATTTCCGCTCTGTGGAAGTATTTATGGAAAGGATGATAGATGACTCCTAGAACAGGAGAATAAGTCAACAAGCATTTATTAAGTGCCAATTGTGTTCCAGGCACTGTGCTAAGGGCTAGAGGGACTCATGTTTCAGGCAGGTATTAGATTATATAATCTGAAGTTCTAGCTCTTGAGTTCCTACATTGTTGTAATGCTAGAGTAAGTTTTCTTAAACTGATTTCAGGGAACTTGCTTTTTAAAATATTTTGAAAACTGTCTTTTAATATAATTGGCTTCCTTTTCAGTTTTATGTATTTTATTCTATGCATTTTTAAAGTGTTGTTCCAGCCCTTAGCACAGTTCTTGGCATAGGATGGTGCTTAATAAACGCCTGTTCTGAGAAGGGATCTACAGACTTCACCAGGCTGCCTAAAGGTCCTTACACACACACACACACACACAGAGAGAGAGAGAGAGAGAGAGAGAGAGAGAGAGAGAGAGAGAGAGAGAGAGAGAGAGAGAGAGAGAGAGAGAGAGAGGGAGGGAGGGAGGGAGGGAGGGAGGGAGGGAGGGAGGGAGGGAGGAGAGAGAGAGAGAGAGAGAGAGAGAGAGAGAGAGAGAGAGAGAGAGAGAGAGAGAGAGAGAGAGAGAGAGACAGAGACAGAGAGACAGAGAGAGACAGAGAGAGACAGAGAGAGAGAGAGACAGAGAGACAGAGAGAGACAGAGAGAGAGAGACAGAGAGAGACAGAGACAGAGACAGACAGAGAGAGACAGAGAGACAGAGACAGAGAGACAGAGAGACAGAGAGAGACAGAGAGAGAGAGAGAGAGAGAGAGAGAGAGAGAGAGAGAGAGAGAGAGAGAGAGAGAGAGAGAGTGTGTCAGAGAGGGGAGATGGGAAGACAGAGAGATGGAGAGACAGAGATGGAGAAACAGACAGAAATGGACAGAGAGAGACCGAGAATGAGAGACAGATAGAGACAAACAGAGACTGAGACAGAGAGAGACAGACAGAGATCACAGGTCTTACTTTTAGAGAAAGTGGGATAATAAAAGTTGAAAAAAAGAGCTGAAATCAGACCTGGGATCTCAGCCCTGAGTCAGACCCTAATAGAATGACCCCAGCAAATGGCTGAAATTCCAGACTCCAACAGATAAAATTCTTCTAGGAGAAAGAAAATGAGAGTTTTTTCTAAGATATTTGGAGTTTTGGAAGACAAGGAAGGAAGCTGAAAGGAAAAGGATGGTAAGAAAGAATAGGTACAAAAGTGGGGCCTCATCTAGAAGTATGCCATCAAGAGAACTAACCTCAGGAGATTGTCATTAGGATGTTGGTCATTAATAATACTGTCAAGAACATTGGCTCTTAGTGAGCTGAGGCTGGGAGAAGATTCTAAGGAAACAAAAAAGGTTCATGTAAAAACTATTGGAAGAAAAAAGCAATAATCAAAGAACTAGTTTGACAGGTTAATGATGATGAAAGGAAGCAGAAATACTCAGCTCATATTACGTTTTGCTTTTCGCTGACAAGAGGAATGACTTTGGGAATAGAAAGAAACCAACTGATCCACAAACACTTACAATCACCCATTATGTGCCGGGCACTCTGGTAGGACTACAGCTATTAATGCAGCAGCAATAATGATAGTTCCTACTACTCTTAAAGAAGTTTCATTTCTCGAAGAGAGACATATACATGTATACAAAAGAATAAATGTGTGCAGTTAAAATGCAACTATTCCATCCCATTTTAACCTCGATACCTTAACTAGGTAAGAATATGTCTCCATCATTAAATCATTTATGGATCTCAGACAAAGGAAGGGAGGATATAAACATTTATTGAGGCGCTGGGAATTCACAACAACCCTGGGAGGTGGATGCTATTATCATCTTAGAATTGAGGAAAATGAGATAGATATATACTAAATGACTTGCCTAGAATTACACAGCCAGTGAGTAGGATTCGAACTCGGGAAGATGAGTTTTCCTGACCCCAGGCGAGGTACTTTATCCCCTGAAACCCCTAGTTGCCCCCTACTAATTATAAACTTTCAAACTCATAGGATTCAACACTTCACTGTGATATATATTAGCAGAATCAAATGATAGAAAGTACTAATATACATAAACAGTGACTTTTGTTTAGTCATTTTTCAGTTTTTGAAGTTATTTTGACAAAGATACTGGAGTGGTTTTCCATTTCCTTCTCTAACACATTTTACAGATGAGGAAATAGGGTTAAATGACTTGCCCAGGGTCACACAGCTTGTATCTGAGGCTAGATTTGCATTCAAGATGAATCTTCCTGACTTTCTAACTCCTGGCCCCAGGATTCCATCCACTGTGCCACCTAGCTGTTCACCCCAATCCGCCCTAAATAGTGACTAACAGATTGTAATAATCAAATTGAAACCCTTTCTCTTCTCCTTCCTACTTTCCTCTCCATTAGCTGGAGAGGATCAGCAAGGGAGGTGGATAGTAAAGTGATCAGGAATTCCTCTAGCATGCTGCCCTAGGGAGACTGGGAACCAAGACCTGGCCCCTGCTTGCTCTCACCAAACAGACTAATTTCTACCCAATTCGGTCCTGGTCCCTCTGCTGGGCTTCCTATCCCCCTCCTTCTGGATGGCTCCATGGCACGTACCTGCCATTGTCCCCTTCTCATCTTCCTGCTTCCATGCACACTTTCCCATCCATCACCGTTCCCTGCCTTTGTTCACAGAAGGCAGTGCACCTGTCCCAAAATCCTTGTTTTAAGAATCAGGACAGCACAGTGCTGAGGTAACCCTTCTTCTCTGTTTCCCTGGCCCCATATTCCCCCCCCCAAAAAAAAAACCACACTGGATGAAAGTCTCTTCAAGGCCAAAGGCCAATGGACACCTGGGAATTCTGGGAAAATGTATGTCTGCCCACACATTCCAGCCCATCAGCTTTCTATGACCTTTGTTCTTTCAAAGTCTATGATCCCTGGAATGGTCTAAGGAGTCTTGGTTCTCAGACTAGTCTCGTGAGTCCTTCCTATGGTAACATTCTAGGTCCTATAACCTCCTATGTTCTACATCCTCCAGATGGAACATTCTATGAGATTTGGACTGTAAATTTGGGTTCCCTCAATTCCTAAACCCATCAGGAAGTGCTCTATTGCTCCAGAGCTTGACCCATCCCAAGGCCAACTGCAGGGGATATAGTGTTTCTAGATTTTTGCTTAGGGGTCTCCATGGTCTGACTAGGAAAATAAGGTCTCCTCCCATGAGGAGAAATAAGCTGTTGCTCTTTCCCTGTTAAGACCTTCCTGGGTCACATTTCTGGTGTCTGTTGCATCCAGAACTAGGCTTTTCATTTTGATTGAGATTGGGTGGGGTTTTCCCCCTTAAAATAGTTTTTTTTTTAAAAATAAATTTGTGCCCAGAGAAGATAAATATCTTTGCTGAAAGCTCCCGGCCAGCTTGCCAACTGCAGTCTGCATCGTGCTGTCAATGAAGGCAGGGCTTGGCAAACCCTTGTGCATCGGGGGGGGGGGGGAATTGGTGTGTGTGTGTGTGTGTGTGTGTGTGTATGTGTGTGTGTGTGTGTGTGCATATGCTGTGCAGCTGCCATATCCCAGAGGGGCTTGCCTGTGCAAGCAACTCTCAAATGAACTCTCGGTTCCTTGCCCATCACCTTTTGCTCTTCCCGCCTCCAGTCTTCTTTTTCTGAAGGAAGCATTAAACCATTGACCATATTACTGTATATGTTGTGAATACCTTGTTTGCCTGTCCTGTGGGTCTGTGATCCCCTCTCAGTAGTCTGGAATTCTATTTCCATAAAATTGTCTCTACTCCTCTTCAACCATCTGTATTTGGAGACCAATTCCCTGCCTGCCAAGTCTCCTTAGAAGCATGCTCAATAATTGGTCACTGTGTAATTATAGGCAAATCCCCTTCTTTGAGTCTCAGTTTACTCATCTGGAACAAGGGCATAATAATATTCACTTCTTCACTTGCTTCATAGGATGATTGAGCAGAACATGTTTTATATAAAAATGGGAGTGATGATTTCTGAACTTCTAAATGTTTATGCCTTTCTGGCTGTATGTACCCAAAGACTGAAGCTAGGGAAGCAAAAAACAGAGCCTTGAGATAGAAGAACATGAGTTTAAATCCCAATTCTGCAACTCGCTAGCCACATGATGTTAGGCAAATCACTTTCTTCTCTGAACCTCAATGGTCTCATCTCTAAAATAGGGATAATAATAATTTTATGTCATAGGGCTGCTGAGGAATCAAATGAGACAGTGAATAAAAAGTACTAATATAATATATAGAATATATATTATAAAGAATATAGAGAGTAAACCTCAAAGCCATATATAAAAATCAGTTACAATTAAAATTGGGGTAATAATAGTATGGCATAGTATAGTAAAAAATGGAATATCTAAGTGATGATGATTAGAGTACCCAGGCTGGAGCAAGAAAGGCTCTCTTCCCTGAGTTTGAATTCAGCCTCAGATACATATTAGCTGTGTGATCCTGGGCAAGTCACTTAACCCAGTTTCTTCCAAAGGGGAAAAGAAAAAGAAAGAAAAAAGCCTTGATTGTTCCTGTCTCTGAAGTCTTTGGATTTAGGATGTTGGATAGGAAAATTCTTAAGTATCTTCTGACCCTGGAGTCAATGAGTGGGACTACCCCAATGAGTATAAAACCAGATCCATAACTAGAGCATCGTGACTGGGGCTCTGTCAGGGCAACCCAATTTAGAGAGCACAGTGATTTAGCACATGTGTTTCTGGAGCAGAACTTCTGAAATTAATTCCCCCTCCCACTCTACTGAATTGGTCTTAATTCATCCTTGTAATTTTTTTTCTTATTATGAGTTACCAAGTTTATTTGAGGAAGAATTCATGTGGCTTGTTCCAGAGGTGATTTGCGCCCTTGCCCTCAGGCCCACCAGCATCTCTAGTCATGTTTCTTGCCAATTATTCACTGAAGTTTTCAGTGTTCTTTGAGCACTACAGGCCCCATGGGTTTGCCAGCCAAGATCAGAGCTGAGAAATTAAGACAATGGCTGTGGGAGTAACTTACGGTGTGACTTCGGCTAAGGGGCCACAGGGCCTGTTTTCTATGGTTCTGTGTTTAAAGAAACTCAGGGAAGTTAAACAAGGCTCAGTCCCAATGGCAACAGGACTATTATGAGCAAGCGTCATGTGAAAAAATAGGAAATGGGAGCAGCATAGCGGTAGGGAACATTGTGATGAGAATCAAAGTGGCAGATTAGAAAAGATGCTGGGCTTGGACACAAGAATACTGACTCTTCCATTTAGTTACCCTAAGTGAAGCACTTTACATCTCTGAGACTCAGTTTCTCCATCTGTAGAATTGGGATAGGAATGATTGAACATACCATACAGGGCTTTTTTTTTTTTCTTTTTTAAGGAAATCATTTAATCATTCAATATTCTTTTTAAAATGTTTTAATTAGCAAGACATGCTTTTCTCCCTTCCAAGACATGCCTACTGAAAAAAAAAAACTTTACTTTTTTTTTTGAGGAAAACATTTAATCATTTATTTTAGTAATCTTTTAAAAAATGTACTTGTTTTACTGGGAAGTGAATGTAAATTGTTAGCACTAATATCTGTCTGCCCAGGTTACATGTACCTTCGGAATCTAATGCTTATTGTGCAACAAGAAAATGGTATTTACACACATGTATTGTACCTAGACTATATTGTAACACATGTAAAATGTATGGGATTGCCTGTCGTCGGGGGGAGGGAATAGAGGGAGGGGGGGTAATTTGGAAAAATGAATACAAGGGATAATATTATAAAAATATATAATAAATTTAAAAATGTACTTGTTTTAATTAGTAAAAATCCATTTTTTCTCCTTCCCAACCCTTTCCTATGGAGAAAAAAAAGAAAAACAAAATTTTACCTTTTTTGAGAAGTTATTTAATCAGTCATTTAATAATCTTTTAAAAAATGTATTTGTTTTAATAAAAATCCTTTTTTTCTCTCTTCCAAACCATCCTTATTGAAAAAAAAAGAAAAAAAAACTTTACTTTTTTTGAGAGAATATTTAACCATTTAATAATCTTTTAAAATGTATTTGTTTTAATTAGCAAAAATCCAATTTTCCCCTCCCTTCTAAGCCATCTCTACTGGAAAAAAAATAAAAACAAAACTTTACTTTTTTCAAGAAAGTATTTAAGCGCGCATTTAATAATCATTTAATAATCTTTTTAAAAATGTATTTGTTTCAATTAGTAAAAATTCATTTTTCTCCCTTTCATAATATCCCTACTGGAAAAAAAAAAAACCTTTCCTTTGTTCAAGGAAAACATTTATTCATTCGCTTAGTAATATTTTAAAACCATATTTATTTTAATTAGTAAAAATCCTTTTTTTTTTTTTTTTTCTCCTTCCCAACCTATTCCTACTGGGGAAAAAAAAAAAAGAAAAACAAAACTTTTCAACTTCTAGTTTAAAGCAATTATTGTTTTGTTATTTTGTTGAAATTGAAAATACAAAGACAGAAAAACACAGAGTGAGAGAGAGAGGAAGAGATGGGAGAGAGAGATGGGGAGGGAGAGGAAAGGAGCCATGGAGTGAGAGAGAAAGGAAGGGAGAGAGGGGGAGGGAGGGAGGAAGTGAGAGGAAGGAGAAAGTTCCTTCCCTCAAGGGACTTACATTCAATCTGGAGAAACAGATTTTGTACATTTGAGTAAATAGGAAGTACATTCAAAGTAAACACTTGTAAACATTGAAGGCAACAATTACTCCAAAGTAATCTGGGGCTGAGGATTCAATGTATCCTCATCATCTCTCTGGGGCTCTGAAGTAGCAAAGGTGGGTTATGGAACCTCAGAAGACCCAGGTCACTAGAATCACTTCCCTTCTCTGAGTCTCTTATTTCACGTTTCTGAGGCTCAGTTTCCCCATCTGTAAAATGAAGATGGATTGGATCGGCTGAACTCTAAGGTCCTTCCCAGCTGGACTTCTCTGATCCAGGATCCATCTGTAAAACGAGGGAGTCGGCTAGGTGATTTCTCATGTTCCAGTTCTTGCAATCCCTGACTGGAACCATGCCCCACTTGATGGGGATGGCTGCGGGCCAGCGTCCACCAGCTGTGTCCAAATGAAGCCAGATGTGACAGATTGTCAATTAGCCCTGGGAAAATGCACAGGATGTCTGTCAACCTAGCGCTGTCAATGGGAAGCTCCTCAATTTGCACCTGAGGATCCCTGGCTGGCAGAGGACCCAGGGAATGGGCGCTGTTTTCAATTAGGAAACATGACACAGTGTAAGGAAAACAAAATTATCTTTCTGATAATGGGCAAGACTTGGGAAAGCCACAAGAAGATGGCAACATTGGTCCCCTCAGCAGTTGTTAATCTCTGCCCGGGGACAGGGTCCATGCAGCTGGCTTTGAGGTGGGACAGAGGAAAAGCATTAGACTTTCTTAGCATCATTCCACCCAAAAAATGGCCACAGGGAGCCAGGAAGTGAGAAGAAATCCCACACAACTTTAGAAGGCTGACCATTCAAAAAATCCTGCCTGCAGCAAAAACATCCTTGCTCTCTGTGCCTCAGTTTAACCACCTGAAAACAGAGACAGTATGCATGGGTCAATCCCTAAGTATTGAAGTCCCAAAGACCCAGGGACTGAGGAAGGCTATGTTCCTTCATGGCATGGACTCCTCTAAACATACAATCATGGCTTTGAGCTGGAAGGGTCCTCAGAAGTCACCTGGTCCAACACTTTCGATTTTCCTGAGGAGGAAACTGAGGCACAGTTTCCAAGGTCACAGAACTAGGATTTGAAACTAGATCCTCTGAATTCAAATACAACCAGGCTAAGGAAGGGTCATGGGGATGAGATACCCCGAGCCACTTCTTCTCTGGCCTCTTCCCTCTGTCAATCTTCACATGATTGGAGCCATGACTCAGTTCTCAAACCCAATGGTGACTAGCCTGGGTCACTGGATTTCTCTTTGCCTCAGTTTCTTCCACCTGATAATGGGATAATACCATTGGCAGTAGTTAAGTCAAGTTTGTTGTGAGCAAACTATTTATCAGCCTACAAGTTCTGAAGAAAAGCATTATGTTATCATGATTGACCTGCTTAAGTGAACTTCCTTTTCTTCTTCTCTGCCTTCCCCCTCAGCCAAAGAAAGTTCCTTGGGAGAAACTGAGATAGCACCCAACTCTGACCCAGTGGGGATGGACAGCAACTACCTCGGCGTGAAGGAGGCAGGGGTGAAGGGTTCCCAGGACAGGGCCGGCACAGACCTGCCCAGCCCCATGGAGAAGGCCGACTCGGAAAGCAACAAGGGAAAAAAGCGACGGAACCGTACCACCTTCACCAGCTACCAACTGGAGGAACTGGAGAAGGTCTTCCAGAAGACCCATTACCCAGATGTCTATGCCCGAGAGCAGCTGGCCATGAGGACGGACCTCACCGAGGCTCGGGTGCAGGTCAGTCCGGGGTGGGGTGGGGGGCCTAGGGGAGAGGGAAGACAGTCTGAAGGGTTTCCTCAGGCTCATAATTCAACCTTGGCAGGTCAAGAGATCGATCATATACACCTGATATGTATGTGATATGGGCAGTGGAAGGAAGGAGCGAAAAAGGCATGAGCTTTTCCTTTGAGGGTCTCACACTGGTGGGTTAGACAAGAAAAACATTTATAAACAACCAAGAAACACAAAGACTGTCAGAGCAGGAAGGGGCCATCGTAGTCCCAAAGAAAAGAATGAAAGCCATTCCTACCCTCAAGGAGTTTATATTCTACTAATATTAGTCATGTGCTAGAAAGGAAAGATCACTGGGTGGAAGTCAGGAGGCCTGGGTCCCAAACCAGACTCTGCCATCGATGAATTAACAAATGAATCAACGAATGAGTGAATGCACAAATGAATGAATCACTTATTATGCGTCCAGCTCTGTCCTAAGCACCAGGGATACAAAATCAGAAGTCATGACAGGGCCCTGATGTTGAGGGGAAGGAGGTTACCCCCAAATGATCTAGGGAAAATCAATTTATATTTGTGTCAGTTTCCCCATCAGCTTAATAGTCTGTATGCATCAGCATACACACACACACATATAATATTTACATATATATGTGTAAAATTCCATTTCTGCCTCTCTCTGCATGTCTATTTCTTTGTGTCACTCTGTGTGTCTTTGTATATCTGTCTCTCTCTTTCTGTGTCCCTCTGTCTCTCTCCCCCCCACACACATATGTAAATAAATGTGCACATATATGTGTATATGTTCATGTTTATATAATACACAATATTTATGTGTATATAAACACACACATGCTATCTCTAAGTTGTGATAGAAAATGGATGTTCTTCTCTGCCTTGAGAGAAGGGATTATTGAATGACCACATGAATTCTGCCCCTGTGCACTCTGGGGGACTCTCCAGCAGGGGACCCTGGGTACCTGGAGCCAAGCTGAGGAGGTCAGAGGGAGAGAGCGGGGGTGGGGGGGCCTTTCCCTAGGAGGGAGCCTGGCTCTTGGCTGGGCTCCAGGTGCTAGAGGGGCCTCTGCTGTGCCTGTCTAGGATTCTGATCTGCGCAGCTGGTGTCTGAAGACAATAAGACTTCCCCATCCCTGGCCCACCCCGCCCCGGCCCCAGATGGGCTGTGGTTAGCGTGAGCTTTGCCAAGGCAGTTGGTGCCTTGCACGGCTCAGCCCCCCAGAGAGGCCTGTGTTGAGTGAGCCTGTGCTTGGGGCTGGGGTTCAGAGGCGTGGTGGTCCCGAAGCTCAGGATTTCAGAACTTCGGCAGCTTCGGGACACTGATGAAGACCAGACGCTTGGAGTCCTAAAGATCTTAGATTCTAGAATAGAGACTTTGGGGAGTCCCCGTAGCTCCAAAGCTCGAGGACTCCAGAATGGGGCTGGAAAGGTAGAGGGGCTTTGAAAGCCAGGGGTTTGTGTTTCAGGGTGGTGGAGGTGGGGGAGTGGGAAGTAGGGATGGGAAGCTAGATTTTGGAAGCCACAGGACTGAAAAATCTGGCAGGATCTAGAGCTTAGGAATTCAGACTCTAATCAATCAATCAATAAGGATTTGTCAAGGGCTTACTATGTGCCAGACACTCCTTCCCTAAGGGAGAGCCTTCCAACTCCCAACCTTACCCCTGCTCCTTCAGTTACACTATGAGCTGAGGTGAGGTGTAGAATCATAGAATGTCAAGAGTTCAAAGGGACCTTAGAACCTAGTCTGAGCTGGGAATGGTCTTAGAACACAGAAAGGCAGAGCCAGATGAAAACTTAGAACAGAATGTGAGAGCTAGGGGGACATAAGCCATGGGACATAGAATGGAGGAGCCAGATGGAATCAGAGCAGTCATCGAAACTCTTTGTTCCTCTTCCTCCCTTCAACACACACACACACACACACACATGCACACTCATCAACACCTGTGTTTTTCTACTTGTACATGCATTTAACACTGATGAACTTCCTTCCTTCTTTTCCCACAGATATCTTTATCTCCATTAATCCCATTCACCTTCCTTCCAACACATTCATATCCTTCTCCATCACATCTATGTCTCCTTTATTCTTTCTCTCCACACTTTACTTCCTCTTCTCATTTCACTCCTTTACATCCTCTCCTCTCTTCCTTGACCACTTGTCTTCTCTTCCTCTTCTTCCTCTTCCTTCTTTTCTTCTTCCTCCCCACAAAAGCAGGCACACCCCTGCTGTCTTCTGCCCCACATAGCTGAAGAACCCCCTTTCCCAAGATAGTTTCTGACAAAGATTTGTGTGTTGGGAAACCCCGGCCCCCCCAGCCCCTTCCCAGACACTAGCTATTCCCAATCTCCTCCCATGAGGGGCCCGAGACTCCAGCAAGCGGGAAGGAAATCTTCAGAGGCTGCTCAGCATTTTCCTTCTTGTCTCTTTCTTCCAAAAAGGAAAAAAAAAAAGCAGCAATATATCTTGAAGTCTCTCATCCCCCTCCTCACCAAGCCCCCCTCGCCTCCCCTCAGCTTCCCCCACATAAAACCCTGGGAGGCTGAGGCAGGAGGAGCGGAAAGACTGAGCTAAGCCTGCAGGAAATTAAACATGAAATGAAAACAAGCTTTGGCCATCCACTCTCTCATCCTGCCCTCCACCCCCCATTCCAGGCCACTGATAAAACGGGATCCAGTTTCATTGGGAGATGAAGCTGGCTCTGTGCTCTGGGCTCTGGGGGGTGGGAGGCAGGCTGGGGGACTGGCCTGGGATGTTCATCGCTGCGAAGAGGCAGGGGGTGGGACAAGATGGCACCGAGGGAAGCCTGGTGAGCGGGGTCAGGGGAAGCCCAGGGGAGAAGGAGCAGAGTGGTAGACATATTCTGCTTGGTCCCAGAAGGCAAGATTATGAACAATGGGGAAAAGCTATAAATAGGCATATTTAGGCTAGATATGGGGGGGGGGGGGAGGCAGGGGATGGGACTTCCGAAGGCTGAGGGTTATTTCCAAAGTGGAATGAGCTGTCTTGGAGTCAGAAAGATCTCCTTTTGTGGAAGTCTTTAAATAGAAGGTGAAGGACCAATTGCAGCCATGCTGCGTGGGGTAAGATTGACTCGATCCCCTTCCCCTGAGATTGTGATTAAGCACTGGCCCCAATTCTGGTTTTCCCCAGCCAGCCATGCAATCCTGGGCACATCACCTTGTCTCACAGAGTCGGCATAAGGATCAAGTGAGCCGGGACAGAGGGACGATGCCCTTCTTACTAGGTGCCCCATATTACAGACGGAGAAACTGAGACTCGGGCAAATGATGCCTTTGTGTCTCGCTGCCACCTGAGCATAAGCTCTGCTTCTCCTTGCCTCTAGTACTTCCCAAACCCTTTTGCCCTTTTCCTCTATTTCATCCCTCCTGCCTTTGCTCCCTTAGGCAGTCTCCCCAATTCAAAGAAACCTGAGGTCCTCTTTTTCATCAGTTGCAGGTAGATGTGAAGCATTTCGAAGCTTTCTCACTTTCTGCTGCCCCCTTGGAAGCTCCTTCCAACCCCAGCGCAGAATTAGCCACTGAGTCTCAGGGCTGGCTGTGGGAATCACAGGATTCTAAGCTACAGAGGACGTGAAAGGTCATCTTGTCCAACGTCCTCCTTTCCCCCATGACCTGAATCACCCCAGAAGCAGGAGGCGACTTTCCCAAGGACGGGCAGAACACGCTCTAAAAGTCCGTCCCCCGACTGCACAGTCAGGAACAGCCCCTGAGTTCTAGTTCTGAGTTCCCTCTACAACACCCAGGAATGTCCACTTGACGCTTCCGGTGACAGGAACTCCCTCCCTCCAGGGCAGTCCATTCCACTGCCGGACAGCTTCACTGGCTGGGCCGGCCAGAGAGCTTCATTGCTCCTGGTTTCTACCGGTTGCCACCCCCGATGATGATGATGATGATGATTACAATATGATATGTGGGCAGCATCATGTTATCAACAACACAAGCACATGGTAGCAGACTCAGAGCTCAAAAGTTCATAAAGGATTCCACATATATTGTTTCATTTCATCTTCACCACACTCCTTGGGGTAATTGCTATTATCCCCATTTAACAGGTGAGAAAACTGAGTCCCAGGGAAGTTAAGGGTTTACCAGAGTCCCACAGCTAGTAAGTGTCTGTAGTAGAATTTGAACACAGATCTTTGTTATCTACCCGGCTCTCTAGTACACGGATCAAATCCAAACAAATGCTTTGAAGGATTAGGAGCCAAAGGGGATACTGGGCAGAGCCCTCATCTCCCATCCCATCTCCATCCCACTCCCCGCACGTGCTTCTGTCCTCAGGTCTGGTTCCAGAACCGACGGGCCAAGTGGAGGAAGCGGGAGCGGTTCGGGCAGATCCAGCAGGTTCGCACTCACTTCTCTACGGCCTACGAGCTACCCCTCCTAACCAGAGCTGAGAACTACGCCCAGGTGAGCGCTCCTCCCAGCCCGGGCCCTCTCTAAGGTCGGCACCTCGTGTGGGACAGCGAGCCCAGGGCCCGTGGTCCTTTCCCCCGAGCCCTCATTTGCCGTCCTCTGCTACAGGGAACCATGGACGTTGCTCCTTCCCTTGTGCTAACTCCTCAGAGACCCCATCTCCGGGAGCACGGAGGAGAACGGAAAAGCGGGGTTATTGGCAAAGGGAGCGGCTGGGCTCGAAATCAGGCCCCCAGCAAGGGGAAGTCCCGGCAGGGAGCTCGGGGGCCTAGGGGCGGACCTGGCTGGGCTTTGGGGAAGGAAGGAGCCATCCCTCCACTTTCCTCCTTCGGACTCTGTCGCCTTCGAGGCCGCAGAGCAGCCTCACTCGGGCCCTCTCTCTCTCCCCTGCACCCCCCGACCAGCTGCAGCTCCGTGTGGCTGAGCCAGGCTCTGTGTCCGTAAGGCCGGTGCCCGCCCCCCCCCCAGGCCGCCGAGAGGCCTGGTTCCCAGGGAGGGGGGCCCTGAAACTGCAAGCTTCTGGGAAGCCTGGCCCCGCAACCTGGCCTGCATTTCCCAGAGCCCCCGGGCTCCCGGGCCAGATGCTGGGCCGCTCTCCGCAGAGCCGGGAGGTCAGCAGTCTGCCTTGGGAGCTCGCAGGCTCCCCGCGCTGGGCCCCTCCCGTGCCCCGCTTGCAGAAGTCTCGGCCGTCCGCTCACAAAGTCCCTCCCCCACCCAGAACGCCCCCGTCCCCAGCAGCAAGTGGGAGCCCGGGAAGCAGCTCTGGGACAACGGCGTTGGATGCTCCGTTACCCAAAATCTGTCTCAGTCTCTCCCTCCCTGTCTCTCTCCCTCTCACTGTCCGATTCTGTCTCTGTCTCGTCTGTCTGTCTGTCTGTCTCTCCTTCCCTCCTCATTATGACCAAGCTAACAGGGAAGCTGCTCCGGATCCCCGGGGCGCTTCCATTCCCTCCCTCCTCCCCCTCCCCCACCCCGCGCGCGCGCCGGGCCTCGGGGAGCCCGCCCGTGACCTCTCCGCTTGGCTCTCCCTAGATCCAGAACCCGTCTTGGATCGGGAACAACGGAGCGGCGTCGCCGGTGCCGGCCTGCGTGGTCCCCTGCGACCCGGTGCCCACGTGCATGTCCCCCCACGCGCACCCCCCTGGCGCCAGCGCTGGCGTCTCTGACTTCCTAAGTGTCTCGGGGGCCAGCAGCCACGTGGGCCAGACACACATGGGCGGCCTGTTCGGGGCCACGGGCCTCGGGCCCGGCCTCAACGCTTACGAGCTCAACAGTGAACCCGACCGGAAGACCTCCAGCATCGCGGCCCTGCGGATGAAGGCCAAAGAGCACAGCGCCGCCATTTCGTGGGCCACATGACAGGGCCCCTCCCGCTCCCCTCCCCTCCCCCGCCTGGGGCGCTGGCCGAGCCCCCCGGTCCCCAGGCGCGCCGCCGGCCCGACCCTCCGCTTTCCTCGAGGCCCCGGGAGCCTGGGGGTTTCAGGAAGGCGGGCGAGCGCCTGGGGCTGCCCGGGGGCGGGACTTCCCGCCGGGCCCGGAAGCTGACCCGGCCTCCCGCGCTCCGAGGCTCCTGTCCCGTCACAGTAGAAAAAGTCCTGTTGACAAGTTCCGAAGCCATGGGAAACGGAGCCCCCCTCTCCACAGTCTGAGCCCCGGTCCCTCCAGGCAGCCTCCCGTCCGTCCCGGCCCCCGGGGGAGGCCCTTCCCCTCTGGGCGCCATCTTGCCCCTAGCATAAGTGCCTTCTTCTCCCCCCCCCCCCCCCCCCCGCATCGCCCCCGATGTCTACCGGGCTCCCCAGAGACACCATTGCGGCCCTCCCCCCACCCCCCTTCTCTCCCGGAAGCCAGCCGCGGGCCTGCCTCGGAAACCCAGGGCTCCCCGCCTGGAGAGGCCGTCGCGTTTGCCAAAGCCCCGCCTGGGCACTTACGACTCCCTTAAGCTGGATGCCCTCTGGGAAGGAGGGGGGGTGGGGAGGGAGGGTCCAGCCTTGGGGCTGCCGGGCCGCAGATTGGGTCAGGGAGGAGGGGAGGCTGTGACGGAGGCCGGGACAGCCACCCCAGGAGACGGCCTGCCGTCTTCCTCCTGCCCAAGAGACTGAGGGCTGAGAATCGGAGGGGAGAGGGGACGATCACACTGGAGGGAGGCGGAAGAGCGGAGAGGGCCGGGCTCCTCGGACCCCTGAACCAGAAGGGAGGGACCTCAGTGAGGGAGACAGAGCTGGGGGAGGGGCAGTCCCAGAGCAGGAATGCAGGGGGGGGGCGAGGGGGGTCCTGAGAGCGCCCCCCAATGGAAGGTGAGCCCCGAGCAGGGAGGGGCAGGAAGCCGGGCCCTCCTTCCTCCCTTCCCAACCTGCCTCAACCCCCAGGTTTGGGAGACAGGAGGGAAGGGACGCCCCCAGATAAAGCACCGATCTTCAGAAGGGCCCTTCCGAGAAGACCTTTCAAGAAAGTCCTTCTCCCTGCTGGGGGGAAGAATCCCCAGCCCCTGAGCCTTTCCTTAGGGCTTCCCCAGAGGGAAGGGACGGCTCCTGACCTCTGCCCCCACTCTCTGGGCGATACCACGTTGCCAGTGGCTCCACCCTACGCCGGGACCCTCGGGGGCCAGACCGATAGAGCGGCCATAGACCGTCACCTCCCGCGCCGCCAGCCCACTGGACCGGCTCCAATCCCCGCCCTGGCTGCGCTCACAGTCTTGTCCACCACGCTGCGTCCCTAACTCGAACCCCAGACCCTGACCCCACTGGACCGGAGTCCGCACTTCTTTCTTTCTCTGTATTTAATCCAAGCCAACAGACACTCCCCACTGCCCATTCAGTGTAGGATTCCTACAGGGGAGATGAGGAAGCAGGGGGGGGGGGGGGTGGGGGGGGATGAGGCTGCGTGCGCACGCCCATAAACCCTCTCAAGTTGAATTCTCATCCTGCAGAGCCAGTGTTCTCTCCAAGGCTGTGGGGGAAGAGGAGCTGGTGAACATCCGGTGTTGTGGGGTTGTGACCCAGAGGAGGGCGACGTCACGGGGAGGAGAAATGGGGGGTATTTGAGAAAGGCGATATCACCTTCATGGGGGGGGCGGGGGTGAGGAGAAGGGCCGACTAGGTTTCCTGAAGGAGTTAGCGTTGAAGGTGGACCTGGAAGGAAGAGAGGGCTCTCCATAGCGGAGGGGCAGGCGGGGCAGGCACAGGGGGCAGAAGGGCCGGGGGACAGTTGTCCAGTTTGGCTGGAGTGCAGCATATGTGGGGGGATGGTTGGGGAAGCCGGCCCCTCTTGCCCTTTGGGGTACCGCTCCCGGCCTCAGCGCTAGGTGCTGGGATGCCGCCCCTCTCCTGACCTGTCTCCTGGGTTCTCGGAGGAGGCTCCGCAGGGGCTCTGAGGCAGAGGAGTGCCCGTCCCAGAGAAAGGCAGCTCTGATTCTGACCTCATCCAAGGATCCTACTCATCGAAAAGCCAGTCCCCTTCACTTCCCACTCCCGCCAGCTCCAGAGGAGCGGGCCAGCCGCTTTGGGGTCCAGCTCCTCACACAGAGCAGCATAGACCAAGTTCGAAGGCACCTAGAATCCATTTCTCCATCCCACTTTACGGATGAGGAAACAGGCCCATGGAAGGAAGTTGAGATTTGGCTAAAGTAATCAGAGGTGAAATTAGAATCTAGACCTTCTGATTCCGAATCTAGCACTCAGGCTACCTTTGCAAAACTCCCCAGAACCCAATCGAGATGCATCCATGAGGGGAATATGTGCCTGAGGACCTTTATGAACTAAGGGGGACTCGGAGACACAGTGAGGTGAAGAGATCCACCCAGAATTACTCCCAAAGGCCAACACTGAGCCGCCCCCCCCCCCTTGTGCCTAGTGATCTCATGTAGAGATGCCTATTTGCTGAGGGGTCCCGAGAAATAAGTCAGAAAATGAAGGTTTGAGAAGGAAAGGAGCCACCCTCAGTGGTGATCATCCCCATTTCCTCAGAGATGATCTTTGTTGAGGTGACAAGTGTGTGTTCTTGGACCTGATCTTTGAGCAATAGCTTGGACATGATGCCCCTTCCAGATTTGAGCTACTGAAAGGGAGGACAGACACCCTTTCTACTCCTCCTTCCTTCCATGCTACTTTTGGATCAAGAAAGCATCCTTCGAGAATAGAGGAGTTTTCAGTAGATTTTTGTCATCTCAGCAAGATCACAGAATTTAGAATTGGAGGGAGATTAAGGAATCACCTGGTCCAATTCCTTCATTTTATAGATGAAGTGGAGTTCTGGAAGTGAAAAATGACTTATCTAAGGTCACTCAACAAATAAATAGCAGAGAAAATCCTCTGATTCCAAATCATGGGGAGGATGTTCCAAAGGGATGACATCAGAAACATTCCTAGGAGAAATAATCAGGGAAATTCCAGCATCCAGAAACCAGAGTAGTCACCAGGCTGAAAAGGTACCTAGAAGTCAATCCTACCATCCCATGATGGTAGGCCTCTTCTGAATCTATCAAAGCTCCCCAGGCTACAAGTTTCACCAACTCCTGCTGCAGCCCTTCAGTCTGAAAGCCTTTAATAGAACTTAATAGGGAAGGAGGAACCCATCCCGAGGAGCAGATGCTCCTCCTCTGGCTATGTGCTACATTTAGCATTTGAGAACGTGGAAATTTCTCCCTAAAACTTGTTCCTCCAGATGCCATATTCTCTCCTCTCTCCCTTCAGAGCCTCCTTCCTGAGAAGGACAGTTTGCTCCATTGGTCCCACTTCACTGAAGTAGCTGGGCTCTGGTCCTCTTAATTCCTGGGGGAGAAAGGGACAGGAAATCAGAGGAGAAATTCCCCATCTTGGGGGAAGGGGAATCAGAAATACCGCTGATGAAAAGTAGGCAATTAGAACAGTTTGTCTGGCAGTTGTTGCATCAGGGGCTCGATTCAAAACGATCCATTGGCTTCAGCTTAGCCCAGAATAGGAACTAAGGAATAAGGAAAGAAGGAAGTCCCAAATCAACCAAAATGGCTTCCCCAGTAAGAAACAAGGGACGTTAGGAGTCTTCAAGTCTCATCTCTGCATGGTAGGGTTCCCCTAAAACTAACCCCATCTCAAAGTCCAAATTTTAAAATTAGTGGGAGCTGTTGAGAAGGGAGGTTGGGTGGGTGGGAAGAATAGCAAAGCCTGAGTTTCAGTGACCTCCTGGGAACGACCGCTTTCATTTTGCCTTTGTTCTGAAGGCTGGGAAATATATTTTCCAGTTTCCATGACTCCTGGGCCCCTAGATGTAGAAGTATAGGTGTGGAAGAGACCGGGAGAATGAATGGTGAGACATGACTTTATCAATAATCTCCACAGCTAATTTATACATTTCCTACCTTTCCGCTCACCATGGCAGGGCAGTGACTCTGACTCTGTCCATCTATCAAGGCTATTCAGTACTCTATTCCCACAAAGACATGGCCACAGAGAATGGAGGAAGAGGCTTGAAAAACACCCCTAACGGCTTCACTCCTCCTCTGCAGGCTTCACACTCCACAATCAGAACAATCAAATCATCCCAGCTTGGGGATAATGGCTTGGAAAAAAAAGACTCTGTGACTCAGTGTAGCCCATTAGCTTGGGTATTTAAAAAATATATGGGCTGGTCATCGGGGACACTCCCTCCACTGGGCAGGGCCCAACACCTCCATGGCGTCTCATCTTGTGCAATTCTTGTCCATCTCTTTCCTTGAACTCACCACAGAGGGTCTGGCCAACTTTCTTTGGTTCTTTTGACATTTCATGGACGCCATTTTAGCATTCATCTATCTGTTCTTCACTCCCACTCCATGACCTGATCAACCTCCTTTTCTTATGTCATCCCCGCTTCCGATGCTGTCTTTTCCATCACTTCCCACTTGCAAGTCATTGTTGGTAATGTGTTACAGCCTGCTCGCCAAACATCTTTCCATGGCCCTTTGATCATAGGATTTGGAACTGAAAATGACCTGAGGTTATCTGGATTCATTTTAAAGATGAGGAAAAAACCAGAAGCAATTAAACTAAAGTTGTTGGTAGCAAAGTGGGGTTCAAATCCCATTCTTGGGAGCTGGCTCTGGGTCCAGTGTTCTTCCTGAAATTTGTCACAGATGATCAAAGGAGCAAAAAAAAAATCCTCAAGGACCTCCTTCCTCCTCCCTACAATTCTCATCGACATCCACAGCTCTTGATAGAGGATGCCATGGGGAAGACAGCCATTTCCAATGTACATTGAGGGCTCGGTTGGCCAAACCTTTTCCCCTGCCCTAACCCCCAGCCCGCTTTGATCCCCACCCCGCCCCATCCCTTCAAGTACATATGTAGAACTAGGACTTTATACTACTGATTTTGAAGGACAGTTTTCAATGTCTAATAATATATCTGTTTGGGTGTGCAGTGGTTGAAAGAGCTGGAGAGAGAAGGAACACAAACCTCAACCAGTACTATCGTTCTCATTGTAAGATATTTTAACCTTGTATAAACGCAAACTTTTCTTTAGCTTAATGGCCTGGGGTGGAATATTAAATATATATTATATAATATTAAAAAAGTCTGTAAAATACCCGGAAGAAGAAAAACAAGAAAAATACTAAAAAAAAAAAAATAAAAACAAAAACCACCAGAAGTGCCCAAGGTTGACTCCATAAAGTTTTATTGCCTTATACCACCATGTACTACAAGTTCATTGCCGCGAAATATTATGAAAAAAAAAGTTCTTGCCTTTGGTTTATTTCTTTGAAAGTAAGTTATTGCACTTACATAATTTAGGGAGGGGGGAAACCTTGGGGAAGGGGTTTTAGGGTGTGTTCTGGGACAAAATGGAAAGCAAAAGCAGCTGGGCTTTCCCAGAGTCTCCCGTCACTGGACACCGGCCCGAATGATTTGCTTGGTTGTTGTTGTTTGCAATAAACTTCTCCTCTCTCCTCCCAACTGGAATCTGTCTGTTTTGTTCCCAAGTTGTGACATGTGAAATGTGATCAGAGGGAGCCTCGGAAATCTCACGTTAATTGAAGTCGGCAAAAAATACTAACAGTGCCCTTTTGAACTGCTGACACAGTACAGAATGGATTACCCGGGCTAGATTAACAACAGGTGGCAGGGGACAGGCACTCCCCTTCACAAAGAGGTAGCTGGGCTATGGACTCAGATGCTTCCCTCCCCCACCCAGCTTATCCCAGAGGGGCTAGGAGGGCCAGCCAGTCAGCCTGGGGGCCAGGGCAAATACTGAGCCTTCCACCTCCCTGCCTCCCCCCACCAATCTCAGGCCTTGGAAGAAAGCAGAGCAATCTCTTATTCTCCCCTTCCTAGATCATATCTGGAGGAGGACCTGAGTGGGAGAAACTCAGGATGGTAAACCGATGTTCTCGACAGGCCTCCTTAGCATCCCTGAAGAGGTGAAATGATTTTACGGGGGCCTCATCCCAGACACTGGTAAAGGATGGAGTGGGAGTCTTTCTTTTTCCATTCAATAAACATTTCTGAATCACTTTCCAAGTACAGAGCACTGTGTTGGGGTGATGGGGATACACTTTATGGGGGAAGAAACAACATCTTCACAAATAATTACAAAATATTCACAAAAATACAAAACTTTTCAGAGGGGGAGAAATATCATGTGGAGAAACTGAGGCATAGAGTTGCATAGGTGTAGATTTCCTAGTCCTTATGGAAATATGTCTAAATAGTAAAGCAGAAAATATTTCAAAAGCCTCAGAGTCTCCCTAAAGAAGGAGTCAGCCTTTAATTAGAAGGATGGAGAGATTAGTTTTCTAAGAAGATATTATTTTCTCCCTCAGAAGCACTATGAATCTGGTGTGAGGCTCTCTCCCCCTCCCACAGTACTTCAGATCCCCCCCACCAAGATCTAGAATGAGGAAGAAGCTGGAATTGGCTGCCTTTCGGGATGATGTGAGTTCATGCTCAAAATACCTTCTCTCCAATTCCATAGAAGATAATTTAGAACATGAAACATAGAAGTGATATCAGAGCCAGGAAGGAGCTTAAAATGAAGCATGTTGGCCCTTCAAAGTCATTTAGATAGTTCAACCCCTGCAATTGCTAGATGAGGAAGTTAAGGCCCTTTGAAGTTAATGTGATTTGTCTGAGTTCACATATCCAATTAGCTGCAGAGATGGGATATGAATCCAAGTCTCCTGACTCCCAGTCTGGATTAGACAGAATCACAATAGAAAGGGATCTCAGAGGCCATTCAGTCAAGTCCAGCCCTAATCCAGGATCCCTTTGGCAAAAATCATCCCAAAGGGGTCATTCATCGATTCCTTGGACGACTCTAGCAATGGGGAACCTCTTCTCTCTGAGGGTAGATTTTTTTTTTGCTTTTAAACCAGTCAGATTTTCATTCACATCAGAATCCATTCATGTGGAAGGTTTTCCATACTTCAAACTTAAACCAATTTTTCCATACAATCCCTCAAAGAGCTGAGCATATTTAGGCTATTTCTTCCATGCAACAACCCTTCAAATATTTTGAAAATAGATCCTGGCTAAGAAGAGATGACATCTCTTCTCCAGGTTAAAAATATCCCTGTTTTCTTTAACCCATCTTCATATAGTGTATTCTCTGGTCTTCTCGCCATCTCCTGGACGTTCTCCAGCTTGCCTCTGTTTTTCCTAAATACGGCACCCAGAAATAAATGTGGCCTGATTAGGACAGAGTGCAGAGGAATGAGTCTCTCCCTTCTCTGGATTTAATGCCTCTTACAAAGGATATTTTTGGCTGCCAGCTCACACTGTTGATTCTTTTCAAGCTTGTAATCCATCAGAACCCCCAGATTTTTTTCATGGGAACTATGTCTTCTACTCCTTGCTCACCCCCATTACCCAAGAAGAATTTTGATTCATCCCTATTAGGTCCTCATTCATTAGATCTGACCCATTATTCTAGCTCGTTGAGATGATTTAGGGTTATTGTGGCAATTTCTATCACCTGAAAATTCAATAAGTCTCTGGTTTCTGTGGTTTCATTCAAGGCACTGATGGAAAGATCCAAAGTAAAATCAGAGGAGGAAGCTCAGCTAACTCTCCTTTCAAATTGACATTGACCCATTAATGAAGAAACCACTGAGGTCCATTTCTAGATTCTAATTAACTGCACAAATCCTCTCCACTTTTCATTTTCATGTCCATAAAAAAAGATTGGTTTGGATTAATGGACGTCTAAGGTCTCTTCATGCTCAAAATCTTTGATGGTATTTCATGTACAAGTCAAATCATATGGCAAAGGATTATTGACACTTCCTTTGTAGGAAGATTAGCCAAGGGAGAGACTATTCCCACTCTCTCTCTGCACCCACCGGCTCTTCGGGGGCCATCTGAGCTTAGAGCTCATTGCTGTTATAGTTGTTGTGACTTACCCAGTGTCTGAGGCTGGATTTGAACTCAGGAAGATGAGTCTTTTGACTTTAGGCCTGGAGCTCTATCTGCACCAACTAAGACCCTTAACATTTCAATTTCCACAGAAAGAGGATTTCTCATTTTTACCCTAATCCAAGGGACAAAAGCCCAGAAGAAGTAGGAATGAAAGACTGATCAAGAACATGCTAGACCCCATCAGAAGGGGATGAGAAGGTTAATGGGATTTAAAAGAGCAGTAAGGGGTCCTAGGGGTTCTATGGTAGAGTACAGAAGGAAAAATTGAGGTCCAGGGAGTTAAAATGACCCACCCAGAGCAATGCGGGTTTAGTTTATTCAGCAGTGAAATGTGGGGGTTGGATTCTGGCCTCTTAATTCTGTTCCAGGTTTAAATCTATGACCCTAAGACCCTCTCCATCCTGTGTCTTCTATCAGGTGCCTGCATCTGCACTGGGATGGGGGGGGAGGGCCCTGGAGCATAAAAGGGACCCAGGCTGACCCCTCTGCTAACCTTGAGGGCTCCGAGGCACATGCTTAGCCAGCCTCTGACAGGGGAGAGATTAGGCATCTGTTGGTTCAGTGGAAAGAGCATTAGCTGTTGGGGACAGAGTGTTTCAAATTGCCCTTGTGATGCTTTCTGCCTTGTGGCTTGGGAGTCAATTAATATCCCCAGGTCTCAGTTATTTCATCTGTAAAAGTGCGAAGTGGGGGTGGGACGAGGGTTTGACAAAATGGTCTCTGAGGCCTTCCCCAAGCCTCATTCTTTAATCTATTTAACCAAGGAGACTTGTAATTTTCATAGCTGATCAAAGCTAGATCAAAGGAGTGAGATAGCACTTGAGAGATCCTAGGAAATTGGTGAATACTCAAGCAGAGAGACCACCAGCGTCTTCTCTTTGCAGAAAGCCAGACTAAATGACCAATGAGGCCCTCTCTTCTATTGAGAACAGTTCAACTCAGGGACAACCCTGAGCATATCAGTCCAACCCAGGGAGATCCAGAATCAGCTGTGGGATCCCCAGAGCCCTTCTGGAGATAGTAGCAGTTTGATGTGGGCAGCACAGTGGATAGATTGCTGGGCTGCGATGATACAGTCTTGATATACTACTAATACTATGGAAAGCTCTATTTAGATATTACTAATAGTATGGAAAGTTCTATTCTTATGCGGTCTAGTGGTCTTTAACATAAATGGATGTTTTATCAAAAGCTTTCACTGCACATACTGATGCAATCATATGGTATTTGTTGTCCTTTTTATTAATAAGGTCAGTCATGTTTATAATTTTTTTCTGACCTCGAACCAACCTGAATTATTGGTATAAATCCAGACTAGAATCAGATTGTATTGTGATATCTTGCCATACATAATCTTTTTGCTGATATTTCATTTAAAATTTTCACATTGATATTAACTAGGTATATTGTTCTATTATTTTCTTTATTTTTATTTTGCCTGGTTTAGATAGTAAAATGTAGGAAAAGTTTGGTGGTATCACTATATCTTCCTATTTTTTAATTTTATGTAGTATTGAAATGATTTGTTCTTTCAGTGATTAAAGTGATAGAATTCACTAGTTAATACATCTAGTCCTGGTTTTTCTCCCCATTTGGGAGTTCATTTATGGCTTCCTAAGATTGCATTGCTTTTTTGATGAATCTGGACATTTTATTAGAACCATTCATCCATTCATTTAGATTATTCATTTTATTGGCATGTAGTTGGGCAAAATAGGTCCTAATAATTTTTTTATTCTTAATTTGTTGTGAATTTACCTCTTTTTTGATACTGGTAATTTGGTTTTCTTCTTTTAAAAATTCATGTTAGCTAATGATTTATCTATTTTATTGTTTTTTTCAAATCAGATCCTTGTTTTATTATTAATTTAATAGTTTGTTTTCTATCAAATTTGTTAATCTTTGATTTTCAGGATTTCTATTTTGGTATTTAATTGAATGTCCAGCTTATTGGTTTTCAAAAGTTGTTTTTTTTCCACTTGCATGACCAATTCAGTAGTCCATTCTTTCACTTTTTTATTGATTACAGTATTTGGAGATATAAAATTTCCTTAAGTACTGCTTTGGCTATATCCCCAAAATTTGGTATGTATTCTAATCAAGATAATTATTTTTCCTGAAATTATTGTCTTTAATATTTGTCCTTTGACCTACTCATGTTTAGTATTATGTAATTAGGCTCTAATTGATTTCAAATCTTTGCTTCAAAGACCTTTCATTAAATGTAAGTGTTATTGCATCTAAAAGACGTATTTAATATTTCTCTTTTCTGTATTAGTTTGTGAGGTGTTTTTATGACTAAATATATATTCAATTTTTGTGAATTTTAACTTTGTGTACAGCTAAGAAATAGGCATACTCCTTTCTATTCCCATTCAATAATCTCCAGGGTTTTTTTCTAAAATTCTGTTCAGCCTCTTCATTTATTTATTTATTTTTGGTTGGATTTATTTCTGTTTTTGCTTTGTCTGAGATCATGATTCCTAACCCTGCCCCCCCCTTTTAAAACTTTAATTGAAACATAATAGGTTTTGCTTATTTGAAAGCTACTTATTTAAATTCTATGTGTATTTTTTCGATTTCAGGTTTATTTCTTGTAAATGACATCTGCAATTCTCTTTAATTTTATGAATTCATGTTATTCACATTCAATAGCTATGATTGTTAAATTGTGTTTTTCCCTCAGTCTTATTCTTCTGTCTTCTCTTATATTTATCCTTCTCTGTTTCTCATCCCTTCTTCAAGAGATGATTTTGCTTAAGACTAATCTCTACCTCTCTCCTCTTCTCTCCTTCCTATTTCTCTATTGAATGAAATATATTTCTTTATCATCTCTTATGTTTGTATTTTCCCATCCTTTGATCAATTCTAATGACAGTGAGGTTCAAGTAATGCTTACTCTCAGCATGCTTCCTTGCTTTTATAGTTTTCTAATTAGAACCCAATTGAGTGAGATAATTTTTCTCTTCCTCCATCTTTTTATCTCTATATTCCTTCATATAATTCTTTACACTTTCCTTTTCATTATTTTTTAAGATCATCAAAACTTGGGAGAACAACTATTGGGTCTGCTATCTAATTAGACTCCCTATGTGATCCATGATGGTGATAGAGTTCTGAGTGTATTAATACTATCACATATAAACAGTTTATTCTTGTTTAGTCCATTATTATTATTCACTCACATTTAATCCTTTTATATTTCTCTTGATTCCTCTATTTGTATATCAGATTTTTCTACTCATATCTGCCTTTTTTTCATCAGGAATACTTGGAAGTCCTCTACTTCCATCTCCCCCCAAAACCATCATACTTAATGTTGTTGTTTGTTTAGAGTTAATTTTTTGTTGTTGTTATTGTTTTTTGGCTAGGTTATCAGGGTTAAATGACTTGCCCACTGTCACACTACTAGTAAATGTCGAATTATGAAGATTTGAATCAGGTTCTCCTGACTTCAGGGCCAGTACTATATCCACTACACCAGCTAGATGTCCCAGCATCATATTGATAAGTTATTTTTGATTATTAGCCTAGATTTTTGCCTGCTGGAATAAGGTATTCCAAGCTCTCTACTTTGCAATGAGGGCTGCTATAATGTATAGTTCTGACTTTGCCACCTCGATATTTGAATGATTTATCTATTTGAAGTATTTTTTTTCTTTAACCTAGAAGCTCTGGACCTTGGCAACAATATTTCTAGAAGTACTCATTTTAGGGTTTCTTTCAGGAAATATTTTCCAGGAGATTACTGATAGATTCTATTTCTACCTTGCCCTTTGTAAGAGACCTGGGAAGTTTTCACTTTTGACTTTTGAAATATGACATCTAGGCTTTTTCTCTTTGATATGGGTTTCAGGTAATTTAATGATTCTTAAATGATCTCTTCTTGATCTGCTTTCCCACATCAGTTGTTTTTGCATTTAGAGTCTAAAATGACACTTTGTCATTTAATGTTCCTGGTTGGTAGTTCCAAGAAATTGCCACTAGATTCAGTCAGTACCAGCTAGCTGGGATGCTCTGCCAGTTATAACAGAACTTCAAATGCCCATTTGGCTTAAGATTCCTGACCTGGTTATTTCCCTGCCAGCTTCAGATTGGGCTAAAGGCTAGAACTGTGTTCTCCGGATTCACTATCTCCCCAGAGGAAGCTTTAGTTGGCTCCTTCCCTGATACAATTTTAGCTCTTGGGGCTTTTGCCTCCCACCCTAGACTCAATCATGTCCCCCTGCCTTTAGCCCTTTTTCAAAGCAATGCTCCCTGGCATCCCCATGAAAGTAGGCTCCTCATTCTAGGGCTTTCTTCTTCCAGAAAGTCCAGCTGACAAGTAGAGAACCAATTCCCTAAATTGTGTGCTTGACAGCCAAAGATCTTTCCAGATAACAAACCAACCCCAAACAAATCCATCCTGCTGTTGGTGGTGAACCTTCCATCCATCCCCATGGGCAAGAATCCTCATACTGGCTCCAGACATAATGGGGTGTGAGAGTTGATATTTTCCCAGGAATCCTGTGATTCCAAACAGATCTTTTTATTTTTTTAAAGGACAACATAGACTCACTGGTTTTAGAAAGGGCAAACTTCATTAAGTGGCTCTGGTTTATGACCATATGCAGCCCATGTGTTAAGGTGTTGCCCTAACCAGATAGAAGCAAGCCCAGTTATGGGGTCTGTATGCTATTTCCCTCCATGGCACTACTTGGGAGTGTTGTTTAGATGTACAGATGATTGCACTGTATTCTCATTCTCTCCCTCTCCCTCTCCTCCTCCCTCCCTCCCTCTCTGTTTCTCTGTCTCTTTCTCTCTCTTTCTCTCTCTCTCTTTCTTTCTTTCTTTCTTTCTTTCTTTCTTTCTTTCTTTCTTTCTTTCTTTCTTTCTTTCTTTCTTTCTTTCTTTCTTTCTTTCTTTCTTTCTTCCTTCCTTCCTTCCTTCCTTCCTTTTTCTTTCTTTCTTTTCTTTCTTTCTTTCTTTCTTTCTTTCTTTCTTTCTTTCTTTCTTTCTTTCTTTCTTTCTTTCTTTCTTTCTTTCTTTCTTTCTTTCTTTCTTTCTTTCTTTCTTTCTTCTTCCTTCCTTCCTTCCTTCCTTCCTTCCTTCCTTTCCTTCCTTCTTTCTTTCTTTCTTTCTTTCTTTCTTTCTTTCTTTCTTTCTTTCTTTCTTTCTTTCTTTCTTTCTTTCTTTCTTTCTTTCTTTCTTTCTTTCTTCCTTCCTTCCTTCCTTCCTTCCTTTTTCCTTTTTCTTTCTTTCTTTCTTTCTTTCTTTCTTTCTTTTCTTTCTTTCTTTCTTTCTTTCTTTCTTTCTTTCTTTCTTTCTTTCTTTCTTTCTTTCTTGATTTCTTTCTTTCTTGATTTCTTTCTTTCTTTCTTTCTTTCTTTCTTTCTTTCTTTCTTTCTTTCTTTCTTTCTTTCTTTCTTTCTTTCTTTCTTTCTTTCTTTCTTTCTTTCTTTCTTTCTTTCTTTCTTTCTTTCTTTCTTCCTTCCTTCCTTCCTTCCTTCCTTCCTTCCCTCCCTCCCTCCCTCCCTCCCTCCCTCCCTCCCTCCCTCCTCCCTCTCCCTCTCCCTCTCCCTCTCCCTCTCCCTCTCCCTCTCCCTCTCCCTCTCCCTCTCCCTCTCCCTCTCCCTCTCCCTCTCCCTCTCCCTCTCCCCTCTCCCTCTCCCTCTCCTCTCTCTCTCTCTCTCTCTCTCTCTCTCTCTCTCTCTCTCTCTCTCTCTCTCTCTGCCTCCTGGGATTTTCCCTTCCATTTCATTTTTTGGGAGTCTCTTCCCCTCCACACTTTGACATTTCCTGGATTTGTAGAAATGACAGAATTATGTTCCTTTGGTATCATGTGGGCTGTATCACAACATACAGAATGAAATAGGGGAGGGAAAAAAACCTTGGAGAGAGAAGGAACTAGAGCAGGAGCAGGAGAGAAACTTGAGTGCCAGAAGGCCCCCCACTCGAGTGCCAGAAGCCCCCCCCCAAACCCACCCACCTACCCAGAGAGACAGGGACGGAAGTTTCCAGCAGATGAGGGAATGGAGGTGTGTGGGCTGAGGCTTGGATGCTCAGCAAGTCAGATGGAATCTCAGGGCAGGCGGGAACTAACAGGATGGAACCTCACCCAAATGGGAAGAAGAAGATGGCTAAAGGTCAAGTCATTTTTCACAACCTGTTATCATGATGCCCTTGATCACTGAGATTACAAGAAATATCTTTGGGGGTCACTCAGTTCCTCAGTTCCCATGGACAATTTGTATCCATGACAGATACATGGGATGATGAAGGCTAATGTTCTTTGTGGACATAATGTGTTGGGGGTGACGGGCTGCCCTTCTCTACTACCACAGGCACTAGTAGGTCTTGTTAAGTTTCTGCTTGGGCTCCTTCCTGTTGTCATCCCCTTAATTCACCTCCTTACTTGTAGAATTATTATACCAGCCTCAGTCACCTTCTTTTCTCTAGACTCCTGCAGTCCATCAAGCATAAAAATGCCAGATTAATCTATCTGAACTATTACTTTGATTTACCAGATTTCATCTCAAAAGATTATCAATGGCTCCCTACCTACTAACCAAATAAAGTCTAAACTCTCCAGCCTGGAAGTGAATTCAGTCCAAGAAGCAATACTAAACTCTTACCATGACATATGCAAACCATTGCGGGTATGGAATTCAAAACAGGATAAAGAAAACAGATCCTGATCTCAGGCAGCCTATATTGGGCTGGAGAAAAAAACAAATGTATCCAGGCAAATATAGAATTCTAAGGATGATGAAGGAAAGAGCCTTCAAGCATTAATGGGGCAGAGAAGAACTCTGCAAGTTCTCTCTGATCTGGACCTTCTCCGGTAGCATCTCACAATGCTTCCAATGCATGGCCCCAGAGGTCCGCTCCAAATTTGATTCTGCATTTTCCTGAAAATGGGGAGAAAATCTTTTTCCTCTATTTTGCTTTGTTTATGCTATTCTTCACCATATTTTCCTTTCCTTGGGGACCCTTTAAGGCTCAGCTTAAATGCTCCTCCTGCAGCATCTAGCCAGTTTGGTGATTTGTTATTTGTATTTTGGAGGCACCCAATGGATCTGGCTTTATCCTTTAGAGAGGATCTGTGTCTTGTTTTTCCTAATACAGAGAAGCTCTTGGAGGGTAGGAACAGTATGTAGCTTAATGCCTAAGTATGGTATCCTGCACATAATAACTAATATTTATATCACATTTATTATGTGCCAAGCACTGTGCTAAACACTTTACAATCTCATCGATTATCATAACCACCTGGGGATGTATGCTATTATTATCTCCATTTTACAGATGATGGAACTGAGGTAGATGAAAGGTTGTGAAGGTTAGAAGGCCTTCCTCATGCTTATACGTGGGCCTTCCTGACTCCAGACCCTAGCTGTCTCCAGCTGGATAGCACATAAGATGGGTTCAATAGTGGTTGAATGAGTGAATGAAAATAAAAGATTGGGTAGTGCTGGATTGGGGACAGGGAAGTGCTCAGGCCTGTTTCTGTTTGTGTTTCTGCTGGGTGATTGCTTTTTGAAGACCAAAGTGACACAGTTGGAAAATACACTGGCGCTGGGGCCAGGTGATGGGATTTCAAATCCTATTTCTGCCGCTTGTGAACTGTGGGCTCCTGGTCAAATCACTTTGCTGTTTGAGTCTCATCTGTTAAGTAGGGCTAACACTTTTTACTAGTTTCCTTCTTGGGGATGTTGAGAGGAAAGCATTTTGTCAATTTGAAGAAAGTATTCCGTAAATATGAGCGGACATCTTCAGGGCAGGCTCTTTTAAGAAAAGGGTTCTTAAATCATGGGTTCTTAATCTTGGCTGTGAAAGAGAGAAAGAGAAGGGGGAAAGGGGGGAAGGAGAGGGAGGGAGGGAGACAGAGGAAGACCGAGGGAGAAAGGGGAGAGGAAGGGAGGCAGGAAGGGAAGAAAGGAGAGAGGACAGGAGAGAAAGGAAGGGGAAAATGAGAGGAGAGGGAAAGGGAGAGGAAGAGGGAGAGGGAGAGAGAGAAAGAGGAGAAAGAGAGGGAAAGGGAGAGAGAGAAGGAAAGGAAAGGAAGAGGGAGAGAGAAAGGAGAAAGAAAGAGGAGAAAGAGAGGGAGAAAGAGGAGAGAAGGAAGATTTAACATTAAATGTTATTTAAAATAACTATGTTTCAACATAATTAGCTTCATTTGTTATCTTTTTCTATTCATGACAAGATATTCTTGGAGAAATAGTCTTTACACTGCACGGGACTGTCAAAGGGATTCCTGATGCACAAAAAGGTCAAGAACCCTAAATGCTATTTATTCACCAATCTGGTCCTGGTGAAAAATCAAGAAATAAAGGAAGCAAGGAAACCCTAATTCTAAGGAATTCCTTATTCATTTGCTTGACTGAGAAGTGGGATGTCTTTAATTCTCAACTCTTCAAATAGGATGCCGTTTTCTTTTTCTTTCTTCTTATCTCATTTTTTTACATTATATATGTACATTCATATTTTACATATTCTCATATGAATCCTGTTGGGAGAGGAAAAATCAGAACAAAAAGGAATAAGCCCGAGGGAAAAATAAACCAGAAGTGAATATAATGTGTTGATGTGCATTGTTTCCCTAGTTCCATCTCGATGCAGATGGCATTTCCCATCCAAAGTTAAGAGCCTTGGCTCTCTGAACTGCCGAGAGAACCAAGTCTATCATAGCTGATGCCATTTTCTACATCAGTCTCTACCACTGGTCAGGGGGAAGTCAAGGACAAATGACAGAATACAAGAGCCTGAAGAGCCTTTCCAGATCATCTGGTCGGAGGTTCCTGCCAAGGTCTTGAGACTGTTCTAAGGCCACATCATCAATTCCTGGCGGTCGGGCTCAGAACTCAGGTTGATTCCCACCCTCTTCCTACTCCAACTTGGTGACTAAGAGCACAATGTTTAGTTATCATTCACAGTTCCATTTTTTGAAGGCGTTCCATTTTCTTTTATCTGGAAGATAAAAGGGATGTTCTTCACTCCACCTGGATTGACAAGATCCTGGAAGGAAAGAAGTTGAAGAAGGAAAGATGGCGTCCTTACTTTGTCTTCATAGCCGCCACGTCAAAGATAAAAGCAAAGACCTCAGGAAGATCAGATCCATTAAACAAGAGGGAGGACTGGAGGGGGGGGGGGAAGGAGATGGAGGTGAGCCTCTCAAAGCCTACCCTTCCTGGGAATCCTGTTGGAGCTGCTGCCACCAATGGGCAATTTCAGCTAATTACCACAATTGTTGCTGTTATCCCCTTAATGAAAAACACAGCTTTACTTCTAAGCAGGCACTGGGCCTGGCAGAAAGATGAAACCTGAAAATCAGCAGACACAAGGCTGCACACAGTCCTTTCTCCTGAAATTAAGCCATGTTCAAGGCACACTGGGGAAGGGCTGGAAATAGCTTCAGACTGAAGCCAGCCACCCATGGCCCACACCAGGCACCGGATGGACATGCTCCGGGCTAGTCAAGAGGCCCAAATCCCAAGTGTTCAGTTCAATAATGTAAGAAAATAAACACGGGGCTTATTTATAGCACAGGAAAGGGCTGCTGCAGGAGGATTGGGCATTTGGTAATCCACCCTGACGGGGCAGATAGGATCCAGACCCCCAAGTTCTTCGATGACTGGGTGAGTGGGATTCAAAGCCGGAAGGACGAGGGACTGGCTGCCAACATCACAGGTAGAGACAAAGGGCATCTCCTGTCTAAGTAGTGGAAAAAGCCTTGGATTGGGGGACAGATGACCCGAGTTCCATTCTTGGCTCTGGGAGGTGTGTCTTCCCGGACTCTGTTTCCTCTTCTGTAAAATGAGATTTCTATAGTTCCTCTGGTGAAAAGGGGGAAGATTCCAGGGTACACAGTACTCAGGTCCAATTGGGCTACAACACTAGCTTGGCTCTTCTGCTCTGACCCTTAGAAGATCCCCAGGGTTTCCCGGAGCTTTTCACGACACCATTAAAGGTCTAAGTTTAGAGCTACTACCAAAATCCTGAAAGACATAAAATCCTTCTTTTCCAAGTCTTCGAGCCAAACAGCTGCATTCTGAAAGGAGGAAGCCTATAAAAGGTGGCACGGCTTAGCAGCTCCTACTTCTGCAGGCCTTTAGTATTCACAGAGCACTCTGAGGCAGGTGGTACCCATGGTAGCCCCCTCTTACAGATGAGGAGTCTGAGATTTGGAGGCTACAGATGTCCAGTGAAGGCTCCAGCTCCATGGCACACTGTCTTCTCATCTTGGTCTCCTGTCCTAACTGGAGTGGATTTCCCACTGGAGACCATGAAATGTGGGTCCTATCATCCCCTCCAGCTTACTGACTAGTTCAATGACTTAGGCCTGTTCTTTGGGCACACTGGTTTATTCATGTTGAATAACATGTATACCATACAGAACACGCAAGTCTCGGTGCACACATCTAATGTATGTTTGTATGTAAGGAGGATAACAGCCCCCTTTTCATGTTGAATAACACACATGCCATATGAAACATGTATGTCTCTGTGTGTGCATCTATGTTGACGTATGTATGGCAGGGGGATATCATTTCCTCCCTCATCTTGAAGACTCCCAAGATGCCGCAGTGCTGAGTGCGGCAGTTGGCGAGGGTGGTTGTAGAAACCCAACAGCTTTATACCCCACAGTGGGCAGAGTGGGCTGGGAGCTCAGCGCCCTTTCCCCGTGTCAGCTTGGAGCAGTATATAGCTGGGGATGGGATGGAAAGGGTGGAGGGAAGATGCAGCTGTGGGACCCAGCCAGCTGGGAGCAGAACAGAGGGAAACGTCTCTCCCTAGAAAGTTGTAAATTTGAGGAAAACAAAACACCCTCCGATGCAGACACTGGTGACTAAGCTGCTTCTTGAAAAGGAAAGAGGCCCGAGAGGCTGCAAAAAGAGCCAGATTCTCTCCAGGCGGCCTCCCTCCTGGTGCCAGCGATGGCTAGCCGGCACAACAAAAGCCACAGGCAAACAGACGCCTGCGGAGTCGCACACACCCTCCCGGGGAGACGGAGGCCTCCGCAGCTTTAGGATGGAGCCGGGTGGGAGAGCTCTGGGAGCAGCTCTGCGGCACACACAGCACAGCCAGATCCTATTACCTGCAGCCCTGCGGAAAAGGACGCCAGGATGCTGCTGGGCTCTCCCACCGGGCAGGAGCACTCCTGGGTGGCAGCAGGGTGTAGTGGGCACTGGAGTTGGAGAAATTTGAGTTCGAATTCTGACTCTCTTTCTTCCTATGAGACCTCCAATACCACCACCTCAACTTCCTTATCTGGAATAATAGCGTGTGGGAACTGAGGGGTAGGAGGGGATTGGATTGAACTAGCTGCCTACACAGTTCCTTCAAACTCGAAATTCTTTGACTTGGAGGTGTACCCAATCAAATGATGTGTCCCTTAGGCTTCATTTCCCAGGCCCGAGGAAGAGACAGATTGGGGTCAGATTCTAAGAACATAGGTCTTAGAAAACCCAGGGGAAAGAACTGGAAATATAAAAGACTAGTCAGTTTTGGAGGGTGCATGACTTTGTGATTTGGTTCAACCATTCTGGGAGAAGATTTAGAGCTCCGCTAGAAAAATTACTAAATTATTTAGACCCTTTGTCCCAGAGATCCAACGGAAGGGCATTTAACCCCAAAGAGGTCACTGACAAAGGGAAAGGTAGATAAAAAGGTTCTTTGTGTGGCAACAAAAACCTGAAGAGATGAAGGGAATGGCCATCAACTGGGGAGGGCTGAACAAACCGTAGCATATGAGCGTGATGAATTATTGTTGTCCTGCGATGGACAAGAATATGAAAACCTCAAATCTGGGAAGGCTTCCATGAACCAATGCAGAGCGAAGTGAGCAGAGCCGGGGGGAATTATATACACAATGATTACAACAATGCAAAAGAGAACAGCAAAAGAGGCACAACTCAGAATGAAGGCTGTACTTTTTAGTTCAAGAAAGGCTTCTTGGGGATATGGCTGAGAGATGACAGCAGTGGTTTTTAAAAGGTTCGATAAAAGCTTGATTTTTTTTTTCTGAAGGCATCCAGCTTGATTTTAAGAGACTGAGCAAGGGTGGGGTACGGGCTGTGGGGTAAAGCTCATTTAGCCTCCAGATCCCAGGATGGAAAGCCGTGATGGCTTCCAAAACATTCTTCGAAAGGGATGCCTGCCAATTCAGTTAAAATTCCCGCTAGGATTGCTTCACAGGAAGCAGCTGGGACAGGCAAGGAGACTCACTGTGTTCCTCACAGGATTAGAGTCATTTCAGAAACAGAATGCTGGGACTTCTATTTTTTACAACAAGGGAACCTTCTATCTGCCTCAAGAAGCCGGAAAAAATGAAGTCTTCTTGAGAGATGCTCCCATCCTTAAAAGGGAAGCGAGTCTGGTAGCTGGACGAGGCTCCAACATTAAAGGTCTTCCCACTTTCCAATCTGGTTTCCACAACAGAGCCACAGATACTCAGGATTTAATTAGCATTCTTGTTCTGACCAGGGAGTCTGGTTTCCCGTGGGCAGATGCTCCCATGTTGTGAGTAAGACCTTGGAGACCAGTTCTTTAACCCTGATCTGGGACAAAGATGGATTAGTTTCTACTCACCATGGTCTATCTTCACCTTCTCCACAGATTGTTTCTGCTCTGAAAATATATGTGCTACCTAGGGCAGAATTCTGGGCTCGGGCCTAGGATGAATCTGGGTTTCCCCACTTAATCTTTGTGACCTTGGGCACATCACTTAACTCCTTGGTTCCCAGCTTCTTCACTGGCAAAATCCTCAAAAGCCCAGAGATACTTAGGACCTCCCTTCCTACTTTTCATTCTCCATGAAAAAAGCAGTTAGCTTAGAGTGTGCAAAACACAGGATAAAGACAAAAAGCATGGCGATCCCTGTCCTCGAGAAATGTACTCACTTATTAAGGAGGATATAGAATCTGGGGCCTGATGGTTAGGGTTGTTTGCTGAGAAATGCTTTGACCCGTTTCTTTCCAGGAATGTTGTTGACTGCTATTCGTTAGGGCAAGAGGCAGAAAAGGACAGGGGGACGAGGGCCAGGGTACGGCAGCATGGAGTAGAGGGGGGACACAGAAGCTAAGTGACAGAAGCCCCGGCCAGAAGCATCATGGGAACACATGGTTGCTTTGTCAGACCGCAAGTTCTGTGAAGACCAGAATCCTGTCTCATCTACTCTTATCTTCCCCAGGGCCCGTCTAGCACAAGGTTCTAAAGAGAAAGAGAATTGGGAAGCCTCTTTGATTGGCTGAATGAGGTAGGTTTCAGTGGCCCAGAATGCCCAGGCTGTGGTCTTTGTGCTGTTGGCCTGGCCCGGCCCTCATCTCTGGGAAGGCTTCCCTGTGCAGAAGCTGCGACCAAGATTGAGGATACTTTCAGCTCAGGAGCTTCTCTTCAGCCCTGAACTAAAAGGAAATCAGTGAAAAAGTGAGCATGGAGTTTGGCTTTCAGGGCCCCGCGTTCAAATTCCAGCTCAGCTAGTACTATTCCCATGTCCTGTACCATGTGACTTTTCCCCACCACAGGCCTCTGCAAAATGACAGAATTGGGCCAAATGATATCTGAGGTCTCTCCAGCTGCTGAGTCCTTCCTGTGACGGTCTGCTCAGTGTTGCCTCTGCCAAAAGCATCAGGAGGTGAGAGAGCTCGGGACCAGGGAGGGAGAACCAAGTCAGCCCTTAGAAAGCAGGTGCCTCAGATGGCCAAATTACGGGGTCTGCATCAGAGGTGACTACATAAGTCCAACCTTCCCATTTCCCAGATGTAGGATCTGACATCCACATGAGTGAGGGGCCATCCAGGGCCCTTCACACCACACAAAATTAAAGTCATTGTTAGAGAGAGAGAGAGAGAGAGAGAGAGAGAGAGAGAGAGAGAGAGAGAGAGAGAGAGAGAGAGAGAGAGAGAGAGAGAGGAAGATGGCGAAGGAAGCAATGATAAAACACTTATGATAAAAATGTCAGTTACAGTCTCACACTGAGCAAACATAGAATTCAAACACAGAACTCTTGTGACATTTCTGCAGGGCCCTGACAGTGGAAAAAGCCCAGCAGGCTCCCCCAGGGCCGAGCACCCACATTTGAGCTCAGTCCAGGGACAACTTGGGTTCACCTTCTCTGTGGGCTGGTGGAACGTACTCTCTTTAAAAAGATTTCTCAATCTGAAAGCAGCTGCTGGCTGCCAAGGGCCAAACATGACATTTTAATTAGCATCATTGTTCTGCTTCTGAAAGCAGGCTCACTGGTCCCCCCAAGGCCAGATGCTTCTGGGGCCTGTGGTGGGTGGGGGCTGGGGAGACGGTTATTTTGCCGGGCCTTCTCAGCAGCTCTGAGCATCCCTAAAATTCTTCTGTGTGGCTGTGATCACGGACACTGTCCAGGCTGTCCCTCCTCTGTGATTCCTGCCTTGTGCCTAAGCGAAGGCAGGCTATGGGCCCAAGACCGTACCTAAGGGCAGACACCCCAGAAGGCTCTTAGGGATAGAAGAATTCATTTGTGATGACATCTACAGGGGTAATGGAGCTCAGGACTCAAAAAGTCAAAAGCAGCCTGGGTTTGCATCCCCCGTACGCCCATACTGGGGGACTACACCTGTGAAATGATGATAAGAAAAATCTGGTTTGTCAGAATCCAGTGAAATAATGTACTGAAATGCTTTGTAAGTCACATTGCAAGGTACAAACATCTGCTGTCACTATTATTTTTTTGATGAGATGAAGGAGATCCAAGGAGACGGTCTTCTCCCAATGTTGCCTCATGGTTGGGGATGGCCAGGCTCCTCAGGGCTCGGTCAGCCCAGCCCAAGCACTGTCTGACCACTCCTAACCAAGCTGGATTGGCTTATGTCTGCATGCTGAGGGCAGAAATGTCCCCCAATTCCTCAGAGGGGGGCAAGCTTTCAGTTCAGGAAGAGCATGGATTAAGTCACTGAAAGGGCTGCAATCTGCCGCTGTAGAGGGAGGGTCCCTACAAAGCTTGCCTTCTGGAAGGAACATTCCTGGGACTCCAAACCAGGGGCCTGTTAGTGAAGGTGCATCTTGGAGACTTCACTTAGCCTTGGAAGGACTCTGGGGTCGGGAAGGTCCCTCCAGCTGTAAGTCTCAGAGACTTTGCCTCAGCATTGTGGGGCATTCCTCATTGAGTCCCTGGATGGGCACCCACTTTCTGAGCCAGAGATGCAGATCAGGAAACCATAGCAATGGCAGTAAGCAGAGGGGGGCAGTGGGCACACGTTCATGGGTGCAGCTACACTGCCTCCACAAGGACCTGACCCTCTTGTTTCCTCTCCCAGAGCTCCACCTGAATCTCAGTGTTAGGATAGGAGGTGCCTCCTCATGTCCCCACCTCAGGAATCACCCAAATCCTACTCTACATACTTGTATTTACAGCAGGGTGCATTGTGGGTTCCTAGAAACAAGAAAGACCTAACTTCTACTATTTACTAGGCAAATCACCTCCCCTTTTGGTGACTGCTTCCAAATTGGGGGAATTGCACAAGACCCCATTCCAGTTCTAAATCCCAAATCCCTTATTTTCTGAATCTCATTTTCCTTAGTGATGCAAGACTGAAGATTAGCCAGTTTATCCAGTAAACAAAAATAATGAAAAGACATGATGGGATCTTCTTGGAGATGCTAGAATGCCCAGGGCTTTATCACTGGGATCCTGAATAGGAGGATTCAGTGCTATTCTTTTCCATGCCTCTTATATCTTCCCAAAATAGTTTTATAATTTTCTCTCTGAAGGAAAACTAAACTCACTTGAAACTTCAAAATTTGTTCAACATTTAGAACCTCTTTCGTGCTGGTAAAGAAATTTTTCTCTACTTCCGCTCTCATGACTAACAACAGAAATGGGACTTTTTAGTTATAGAACAGGTACACAATCGTGTCTCTCAAGGTTAGTTGTCTTTCCCTTATCATTGTCATTATATACATTGTTCTTTGGGTTCTATTCACTTCATCATCAGTTCATATAAATCTTCCCAGGTTTCCCTGAAATCATCCTGCTCAGCATTTCTAATAGTATAATCGTGTTTCATCACATTTATATGACGCAACTTGTTTAGCCATTATCCAATTGATGGGCACCCACTCTAATTCTCATTCTGTGTCACCTCAAAAGAAATTTGGGGGGATTTTATAACTTTGATTTGATATCCCTCTCACAATCTGCCTTTCCTCTAATTCCATTCTCCTCTTTCCCTCATGATTCCCCGTTGAAAGGTATTTCTGTATCTAACTCTCTATCTATTTTTCCCTTCCGTGAGTTCAGGTGAGAAGTTCAAGCATCAGTTCTCTTCCCAACTTTCTTCTTGTCTACATAGATGTCTTCTTGGCTACCGTGGGTTATCCCCTAAACTTCTTATCTTCTTTTTCTCTTCAGATCATCAAGACATAACAGAAGTGTCCTAAGGTCTTCTGCCTAATTAGATTCCCTAAAACCTCTGATGAGAATAGGGTTCGGAGGGGACACATTTATCATCTCCTCACATTTAAGTGTAAATAATTTATCTTTGTTTAATCCTGTGATTGTCCATTTGTTTGGCTTTTTTTTTTCTGTTTCTCTTTACTCATGTTTAACTTCAAAATTACTAAAAGCCCTTTATGTGAGAAATAGTTAAAAGTCCTCAATTGCATTAAAAGTTCATTTTTCCTATGTAGGATTATATTTAGTTTTGCTGGATAAGTGATTCTTAGCTGTAAGCCTATAACTATTGCATTCTGAAATATTATATTCCAAGTTCTCGTTCCTTTGTGGAGATGGCTGCTACATTGTGTGTGACCCTGACTGCTGTGACTAAGTGCTTGAATTCATTCTTTCTGGTTCTTTGCTTTGGAAATTCTAGATTTGGGCCATAATGTTCCTGGGGTTTTTCAATGAGAAGATTTCTTTCAGCAGGTGACTGGTAGAATCTTTCTGTTTATACTTTGCCATCTGGTTCTTGGAGAAGTAGGCAATTTTCTTTTAAGATTTGAATATGATCTCTGAGGTTGTTTTTTTTTTATACTCATAGTGTTCAAATAGTATAATGACTTTATATTTTTTCTGTTCAATCTTTTTTTCAGATTATTTGTTTTTGTTAAAAAAATACCTTGCATTTTCTTCCTTTTTCAGGCTTTGAACTTTGTTTTTAATATTTCTTATTGCATGGAATCACTGGTTTCTATTTATCTATTTTCATTTTTAAGAAGTTTGTTTTCTGGGCAAGGTTTTGCACCTTCTGGGCCAAGCTGTTCATTACCTTTCCAATTCTTTTTTCCAATAGCTCTCTTTCTTTTCCATTTTTTCCTCTAGTGCTCCCATTTCATTAAAAAAAAGGGGGGGTTAACTCTTTCTTCATTTCTTCCAAGATTTCTAGCTGAATTTGTGCCTGAGTTGTGTTTTTCTTTGAGACTTTACTTGTAGTTGTTTTAGAGTAATTCTCTTCCTTTAGGTTTGTGTCTTGACCATCACTATCAGCCTAATAGATTTTAATTGGGGAGGGGAGTAGGAGAAATGCTTTTTTTGGTGGGGTTTTTGCTCCTTCTTCCAGTCTGCTTTCTGACTTCATTCAAAATATTAGGGTCAGGCATCTGCACTTTTGAAGGAAAAGCTTACATGTTGTATTATTATAGAATTTTGGATGGCTGATGGAGACAACACGCTTTCAGGGATTCCTACTTCCACTAAGAGCAAAGTCAGGCTGCTGCTCCCCTGGTCTAAGTTCTGGAGCTGGATTTGGGCCTAAGTAACAATAGGTTGCTACTAGATTCAGGTATTATCAGCCAGCTGGGAAGCTCTGTTGGTTCAGAGGGACAGAACTATAAGCTCCCTCTCAGATTTCTGTTCTGGTTATTCTTCTGAAGCTCCAGACCTGGCTAGAAGCTAAAGCTGAGACCCTGCTCTGCTCCTGGGATCTGAGCCACACATTAGCCACTTACTCCTTGCACAGTACACAGCTTAGGACTCATGGCCACTTCCTATCTCTAAACCCCTCCCCTGTGCTAGGTACCAGTTGGCACCTGTTTCCCCACCCTGCACACGTGCCCTGGTCTGGATCTGGGATTTTTTTTGCACTGGTTCACAGCCTCAGTTTGGGCCTTACAATGTTCCATGAGACCCCAGAAACCCGGCCTGACCCCTATTCCTGGTGTTCATAGATTTCTCAGTCTGATCTCTCCCTGTGCCAAGCTGCAATGGAAAAAATGACTCACTGAGACTTTTTCTTAGATTCCCCATCAGGTTTCAGTCTGGAGCACTTTTCAGAGCTCTTTGAAGGCTTTTTATTGGAGCAGAGGAGGGAGTGGAGCATCCCTCCAAGATCTCGGCTCTGCTTCCCACTATGAAGCTCTTAAGTTCCACCTCCCGGCCCAGGACTCCCACGGGTGGCCGTGGCAACATTAGCTTCTGGTCATATCTCCTTCCAGATCTAGGTAGCAGTGACTTTCAGAGGCAGAAGGTAACTAAGCCTAGAAATAAATCCACATATATAGAGGGAAAAGATGTTCCTTATGGTTGACTAGAATTCGTATTAAATGATAAGCCAGGGGAAAAGGTAAAAAATAAAATTTAATTATATTAAAAAGCCAGACCAGGACAATAGTACGTGGTGCACAAGGGGCCCCAAGCCCCTGCTCTTGAACCAAGTCCCATGATCCCAGGCTGCAGCCAATGTGTCACCTATAATCATGATTTGCTTTTGGTATTTTGAGTCCAAGTTAGAGATTTTTTCCCCCAAAGAGCCCATCGATTTGGAAAAAATAAAAGTGAGATGGGGGTGCTTTTTTCCCCACAATTTCCTTAGGCTAAAATTGTAGGCAGACAATGTATCCAATGTGCCAAAGCTAGAACAGAAAGAGTCACAACAAGCCGGAAGTCCTGGAACTTCAGTCTGTTGCACAGAGAGATGCTAAGGTCTCAGCCTTCCATTTTCAAATGGGGTCAGCAGAGAACACGACATCTGTTAGTTCAGGTGAGATCCAGGCTAGAGGCTGGCCGGCCTTCTGAGGGAGAGAGGAATGCTGATTGTGCCGGGCCCACCCCCTACCTGGAGGCCCCCTCGAGGGCCCTCGCCCGTGCCCCCAAGCCTCGGTCCTGCGGCGGGCACCTCTCTCACAAGCTGCCGATGTTGGGGAAGCTCTTCAGCTTTTCGGGGAAGTCATCTTTGTACAGGACAGGGTCAGCGCGGTGCTCCACCACCTTGAGGGGCATGGTCCCGAAGACGGAGGCAAATTTGTTGATGCATTCAGATCTGTGGAGAGAGGGTATGCAGAGAGCTAAGCTGGGGAGCCACCAGCGCGCACTCACACTGCCTTATGGTTTGCCTAGTGCACTTCACCTGATGCTCAGAGCAAGCCACAGAGGTGGGTGCTTTTGTTGTTCCCCTTTTACAGAGGAGGAAACTGAGGCAGGTAGAAGTTACATGATGTGCTTGGGTAGCAAGGCCGGGGGGTATCTGAGGCTAGAAGCCTTCCTGCCTCCAGCACTAAGGTTCTGGTCACTCTGCCATGTTTTCCCCTATGTCCCCTATGGCTACAGCAGAGGAAGACCAAAGGCTGACCCTCCATTCTTAGAAGGGCCCTTCAGCCACGGCAGGGGCCTGAGACACAAGAGAAGGCACTGGCAGGAAGCCCTGTCACGAGCAAGTCAAAGTTTCCTTCCCCTCCCCCTGAAATTATCCAGGCCCCTGAGCCTTCTCCAGGCCCCCAGTCCTCTCCAGGCCCCCGAGCCCTCTCTAGGTCCCGAGTCCTCTGCGAGTCCTCTGTGGGCCCCAAGCCTTCTCCGGGCCTCGAGCCCTCTCTGGGCCACTTCTCTGGACCTGCTAGGTGAGAGAAGCGGCTCCAGATGTGACAGGTTTCCACAGGCTATTGGCACCAGCTGCAATGTCTTGCTACCTTTGTGCGAGCCGGAAGGGAGGAGAAGTGGAAGGAAGGGAGGCTCCGGCCCTGGGACTGATCCTCCCTCTTGCCGCTCTCCTGGAGTTCTGCTGGTGACTCCTCTACGGTGAGGGGGTCAGGCTCTCCAGGAAGCATTCACAAGTAGTCTTGGTCAATCTTGCCAACTGAATCTGACAAGGTTTGGCCCTAGCCTAGGGAAAGATCTCAAGCACACCCCAAAAAGCCAAACAAGAACCCCAAATTCCACCAACTGAGAAAAATCTCCTTTGAAGCAGATGGGACATTAAGGCTGGATCTCAGAAAGGTCAGTCAGTCCCTCTCTCCTCAGCCAGATGATAGGGCCAGAGGGGCTTCCTCAGAGAGGCCTGGAAGCCAAGACAAGGAACTGCTCCCTGTTTGGCTGTTGCCAAGTGCTCAGACTCCTCAGCCAGGAGGACCATGCTCACAGACAACCAAAGACTGGTGAGGGGGCGCCAGGGAGGAGGGTCGAGCCCAAGCTGTGGGAGCTTCCCTTCTCCCTCCATAACAACAAGGCTCCTTCAAAGAGCTGCCCGGAATGCTAGGGGCCCCAGCACTGGCTGGCTCTGGGACCTGGGCTGGTAGCCCGGCGATGGCTTTTCCAGGGAAGCCGTGTTAGCAGGAGGCAGAAGTGCCCTGCCAGAAGTCCTACCTTCCTGCCCACCCTGTGGGCATCTGATCAACAAGCATTTAGGGAGCACCAACTATGTGCCAGACCCTGTGCTGAGACCTGAAAAGAAACAAGCCAAGCTCAGTCCCTTCCCTCAAGGAGCCCCGGCTAATGGAGGAGACAGCACACAAATGGTCATGCCCACACAAAAAGCGCACACAGCAGATCCCAGCTCAGGGAACGTAGCGGTGGGGAAGAGATCTCAGGTCCAGAAAAAGCCTCCTGTAGGAGGTAGACTTGAGGGGAGGCAGAGTTAAGGGAATCACCCACAAATCCCTCCAAGTACTTTAAATAATGACTCTAAACAAATCCTAGAGCAAGAAAGGTCTGATGCCCCAGGATAAGACCGGGGCACAGTCTAGCCCAGGCCTGGCCCTGGCTCCCACAAACCAGGAGCCACCTTGGAGCCACTGAGTACAGCCCACAGACAGTAAGGGGGAACTAGTCCGGAGATGACAGGACTCTCTGCTTGCACCAAGGCAGGAGCCTGTTGCTTTGCCCACACTCAGCTCTGAGCTGCAGTCCTGGATGGCATCCCCAGAGAGAGGAGGATCAGGGCCCTCTTCACAGTTCCAGCGCAGAAAAGAGTGCAGACACAAGCCCAGTCCGGGAGGAGCAAACGCCTCTCCTTAGATCACACCACCCTGGAAGAGCGGAAAACTTGCAGGACTCTGGAAATATCTCTGAAAACAGCCGCACAAACCCCCTGAAGTTTGAAACAGGGCCTCCTCCACTCTGGACGAAGAGCCCTACATTAACGAAGAGTTAAATGTCAAGTACTGGCTAGGAGAATGAACACACAACAGAAAAAATCCTGAACACAGAATTATGGTGACAAAGAAGATCAAACATACTCAGAAGAAAACAAAGTGAAAACTTCTACATCTAAAGCCTCCAAGAAAAATAAGAATTGGTCTCAGATCATAGAAGAGCTCAAAAAGGACTTTTTAAATCAAGGAAACAAGGTAGAGGAACACTTGGGAAGATAAATGAAAATAATGCAAGAAAATCATGAAAAACAAATCAACAGCTTGGTAGAGGAGACACCAAAAAATACTGAAGAAAAAACAGAGTAGGACAAAGAGCAAAGGAGGTACAAAGAGCTAATAAGGAAAAGAATGCCAAAAAGCAGAGTTGGCCAAATGGAAAGAGAGACAAGAAAAATTCACTGAAGGAAAAAACTCCTTAAAAAATAGAATTGGCCAAATAGAAAGGGAAGTACAAAAGTTCACTGAACAAAATAATTCCCCCCAAATTAGAATTGAGCAAATAGAAGCTAATGACTTTATGAGAAACTTAAAATAAATCAAAAGGATGACAAAAAATTAGAAGAAAATGTTAAATATCTCATTGGAAAAACAACTGACCTGGAAAACAGATCCATGAAAAATAGTTTAAAAATTACTTGACTACCTGAAAGCCACGATTTAAAAAAAAAAGGCCAAAATATCATCTTTCAAGAAAGCTGCCCTGAAAAAATCCATTGATTTTTTGAAAAACAAAACAAAACAAAACAAAAAACCCTAACCCTAAATTTTTTTTCCGTTGAAAGAGGTCTCTAATGGAGAACTCTCAGGAATATTATAGCCAAATTCCAGTGCTTTTAAGTCGAGAAAAAACCACAAAGAAATAATCCAAGTATCATCAAGCCATAGTCAGGATAACACAATATTTAGCCATTTCTACATTAAAGGATCAGAGGGCTTTATGATATAATATTCTGGAGGGCAAAGGTGCTACAATTACAACCAAGAATCATCTACCCAGCAAAGCTGAGCATAATCCTTCAGAGAGGAAAATGGATATTCAACAAAATAGAGGACTTTCAAACGTTCTTAATGAAAAGACCAGAGCTGAATAGAAATTAGACTAGAATAGAAATAGAATAGAAATAGAAATAGAAAATTTGACTTTCAAATATAACATTTAAGAGAACTATAAAAAAGTAAATGGGAAAAGTAAAAAGGAAAATATAAACAGTTTTACATCCTACATGGGAAGATGACATTTGTAATTCACAAGTACGTTCACATTATTAGGGCAGTTAGAAGCATATACAAAGGACAGAGATTAATAAAAATAAATATTAATTAAAATAAAACTAAGGGTTAAGAGAAGACTATACTGAGAGAAAGGGAAAGGAGATTATTTCACATAAGTTATTATTGTAAATTATTTTACATAAAAGAGATAAGAAAAAAAAACTTTTACAGTGGAGGAAAAGAAGGCGGGAGATAAGGGGAAGTGAGAACTGGCTCAAAGAAAGAAAAAAATATACACTAAATTGGGGATATAAATCTATCTTACCCTACAGGAAAGTAGGAGGGGAAGGGAATAAGAAAGAGGAAGGTTTGATAGAAAAGAGGGCAGATTGGGGAAGAAGTTAGTCAGAAACAAAACACTTTTGAGAAAGGACAAGTTGGAAGGAAAGAGAGAGTAGAATAAATGAGGGAGAAATAGGACAGAGAGAAACAGAGTTAGCAAAAATCATCATGACAAATTTAAAGCAGATTTCTCTGATTAAGGCCTCATTTTCTAAATATAGAACTGAGTCAAACTCATAAAAAGGAGATCCAGTCTCAAATTGATAAAAAATCAAAACATAACAATTTTCAGATGAAGTAATAAAACCTATTTCTATCCATATGAAAAAAACGCTCTTACCACTGACTGAATAGATGCAGATTAAAACAATTCTGAATCACAACCTCATACTTATTAGACTGGCTAACAAGGCAGATGCTGAGAGGGCCTGAGACTCAGAAGGGAGGTTAGGTCCGGCCACACAGATCTAAGAAGCATTTACCCAGACACGGTAACCAAGCCCATGGGAACTGAGGAAATCATTGAGCAAGAGAGCACTGAGAAAGAAGAGAGGAGCCCAGAACATCCTTCTTTCTTTTATAAGCATATGAAGGAGCCACCAAATGAGAGTCTGGTTCTCAGGCAGACACGGGCTCAATATGTACTTGTGACGTGCGGACCCAAAGGAAGCTGGGGCCTGCCCTCTAGGAGCTTACCTAGAATTCTGAGTGGGCAAGACAAGCCACAAAGGGAGCCAAAAGAGGGGACGGCTGAACTGGGCACCAACAGCAATGGCTTCTGATTATTTAAGAGATCTTTAATATTAAGATGAAATCATTGAACAGTTTCATAAAAGCATCAACATATAGTCACAACTTTCCAGAGATTTCTGGTTAAACGATGGCAAGAGCTCAGGACCCAAGGGATCGTGGAAATCCTGAGCCAATGGAGAAGTGGAGGAAAAGAACTGCTGGTTGGATGACAAGTTTCATGTCCCCAGGACACAGTGACAAGGGAGGATGAGGAAAGCAGTCTGAGTCATGGCTTCCGCTCCTGCTCCCTGAAGGGTCCTAAAGCTCCAGCCCCAAAGTCTAGCTCTCACCCCAAAGGTAAAGGGCAGGAAATGAAGTGTGAAACTAACTGTAAGGTGGGCTGGCCTAGGAAGATGGAGGGGTTAGTCCTTGATGAAATGTGAACCGGCTCCTGGACTGAATTATCATCAGGCAGCTTGGCTTTGGTAGCTCTTAAAAGACAGCTTGAGCATGAGGCAAGCTGGGTAAGGTGAAGTGGGAGCAACTGTGGGGAACATGCATCCGGTGACTCTGCTGGAAAGAAGCCCACTATGTGCCAGGAGCTCTACTAAGCTCTTTACCAATGAGAGCTCATTTGATCTTACAACAACCTTGAGAGGGAGGTGCACATCAGGGTGCAGACCAGGAGGTCTGAACACATCAGGCCCAGGCAGGAAGCTCCAAGGGCCGGTGGCCGGCTGGCTCTTCCCTGAGGGCTCCTGGGCTGCCCAGGGTCTCCCTGGGGCCGCCGCTCTGGAGAAGGTGCTTGCCTTCCTGGAATGGGCTCCACTCTTTGGCAAAGGAACCTATTTCCAGGTTCCTTCCATTTCTGTCCATTCAGAAAGAGGACTAGAGCTAAGAGGGAGTGTGAGCCGGGGGTAATGTCGCCGATGTAAAAGCCCGAGGCCCTGGGTCCTGATTCCCCTCGGCCCTCACAGCAGTTCCTTACAAAATTCTGGCCGTCACCATGTGTGACAGCTGACCACCTGAGGGGCATGAGAAGGTCTACTAGCAACTAAGTGCTTCCATCAATAACTCCTTCCAATCCCTCCCACGAGCCTCTCCTTTCCCACCTCCTCGGGACATGGGAAGGGAGGCTTCTGGAGAGATGGGAGGAGTTAGCATGGGTGGAATCAGCAGTTTTCTGGCTCTTCTTGAAATCCTGCCATTTTATGGGGTGATGTGATGCCAAGGGAATCAATGCTGAGCCCGCCTGGCAGCAGTGTGGGGACAAATGTGCTGGAGCCCACGGGCAGTTCTGACCCAGGGTGCTGAGCCAGCCCCATCCAGCTGGTGCTCTTGGGCCTTGTCATCTCCTTAAAACTCAGAACACAGAGTCTTCTTGAAGTACAAGCCTTTGGTAAGGACTCCCACAAACCCGCTTTAAGTTAGCGTTAGTTTTCCTACTGCTTTGTATCTTAAACATTACATGCCAGGAGTTCTGCAAGTCATTTTTGCAAGAAAGGCTGTGGTGAAGGAGATGTATATGGGAGCCATGACTTGGGCAGGGGAGAGGGGTACATACCTCCTGAATCTTGGAATTCAGGTTGGCACTTTCTGTACAAAGTCCTAGCCAGCCAGTCAGTAAGCACCTACTATGTGCTGGACACTTAGAAAGTTGTCAGGGAGCACCGAGACATGCATACTCTCGGAGACTCGGCCGACCACGCTCCTGAGCCCTCCTGGTCATTACACACTTGGCAGAGGGTGACTTGAGCCTGAACTGGACCCTACTCTCCCAGAGCAAAGGAACCAAGAGTGACCACCTGCTGGGCGGCAGCACTTGGAGCACTTACCTCTCTACCATGTGAGTCTGATCCAGGGAGAGCCCGTCGATGGCCGTGCACTCGGGACACTTGAACTTTTTACGAGGAGTTACCTGGGGGGCAGGAATGGGAGAAAGAGACTCAGTGACTAGGAGGCTGAGGGCACGATGGGGGAGCTGCCTGTCAGAGCCTGAGGTGGAACCCTCCACAATGCCCTGCACACACACACACACACACACACACACACACACACACACACACACACACTTACACACTCACACCCCTCCCTCCTCTTCTCCCCCACTCCCTCTGGCCCAGCCCCATGCAGAACTCACAGGGGCCCAATGGCCCCGGCCCGGAGGCTCCCCTTCTCTAACTGAAGCCGGGTGATGACAAGCTGCTTAATTCCTGTTTAATGACTGCTTTCTGGCTGCCAGGGCCCCTGCACAAACACCATTTGTCCTGCAGCCCTCCGGGCGATGAAATATGGCTTCCCTGCTCCTGTAACCCTAGCCGAGGGCGGCTCTGGGCAGGAGGTGCCAGCTCACTGGGCTGCCTCCTTTCCCTTCCCTGCCCTCTTTCCCACTTCGCCTCTCTGTCCTATACCTTGGAAGAAGTTTCCCAGGAAGGGGCCCGTCCCCAGTGGGGGGTGGGGGTAACCCCCGGCACTTTGCTTTCCCACCCTCTGAAAGGAGTGTCCAGAGGAGCTATTCCAGTTTAAAACACATGAACGTGTGTCAAGGGCTTACACAGACCCCCGCTCCCCATCAATACTGTCCCCCCCCGCTCCTTCCTCACCTGGGCAGCTGGGGAGGCCCAAGGGTCCTCAGTCAGTGGCTTTTGCCCTTCTGTGGCTCTCTACGGCCCAGGTTCCCCAGGACACAGTCCCCAGGAAGGGGGCATCACAGCAGGGGACTAAAAGATCCAAAGGACCTCCCTGCATGGAGAAATCTCCCCAACTCTGGGCCCTGCCTCTAGGCCTTGCCCATCAAGGAAGCCCAGGCCACCTGATGGTCCCGTAGCCTTGGGTTAGCCACACTGATTAAACCCCTAGGATGGGCAGGGCCAAGAACAGGGTCAGAGCTCCAGAGACTGACTCCATCAACAGCGGGGGGCGGGGAGGGTCTTTGGACCCGCTCCTACATTCAAAGCCCAGTCCTACCTGCCCAGGCCACAGGGCTGAACCGATAAAGGCTCTCAGGGAGGTGACATTCTACAGAGAGAAGCAGGATCCCAAAGCAAAGTTCAGAAAGTCAGAAGGGTAAGATCGGGAAGCATTTGCTTCAGAAGCTGAACTGACTTTTACAGGAAGTTTGAAAATAAAGAGGCGAGGGACAGCCTGGGTAGTTGGGAGATGGCCTGGACCCTTTGGGAAATAGCTAGAAAACTAGGGCTTGCTTACCTTGACCTCAGTTTCCTTATTTGCAAAACAGAGATTTAATTACTACTCGATCCCCCTCACAGAGAAGCTAGAATGATCTGAGACGAAGCTCAAGAGAATTCTTTAATCTCTAAAGCCTTCTGCAAATCTAAGGTATTATTATAAGGCCCTGGACATAAAGAAATATCCCTGTGTCCAAGTCCTTTTCAGCTCTGACATTCTAGGACTATAAGAATCCCACCTTAATGACGGCTTTCCCTGTAACGTTGGCCACCAAGAAATTCATGGCAATATCTTCGCAGTTCATGTGAGCATCCACCCAGTTCTTGATGTCTCCAGGCATTTTGTAGGTATACAGGTAATTAAAATACTGCAAGAGGAGAGGAAAACAAGAGGCCTCGTCTTAGTTCAATGTTCCCGTTCATATTAGAGCTGCATCTAAGAATAGGGTAGACTCTACTTTACAAAGTGCAGTATCTGGGTCTAGATGGAGATCAGTAAGGGCTAAATCCAGCCAATCTATGAAGTAGAGGGTTTTTTTTTTTTTTTTGGTTTTCTTTTTTTACATTTTTATCCTAGCAAAAGCATTTAATTAAGACATGAAACTAAATAACAAAAGGAATGAATTAAATGGTTGAACATTCATCATTCCCAAACACAAAAGGGGGGTGATAATTGTCTATATCTTTGGAAGAATTATAGCACAATTTCCTTTCTTTCTTTCTTTTTTTTTTTTGAGAACAAAACATAGTTTTATGGCTCCAAGGGACAGTTTTTATTTTATTTTTTTTTATTAATTTTTCCTTTTTAAATGATTTTCTTTTTCTGCTTATACATGTACATTAATTTTTTTAAAAAATACACATTTCTTTATGAATCATGTTGGAAAAGAAAAATTGGAACAAAAGAGCAAAACCACAAGAGAAAAAAAAAAAAGAAAAAGAAAAAAAGTGTTGATTTATATTTGGTTTCCATAGTTCTCTCTCTGGACAAAAGTGGTATTTTCTTTCCAAAATTTTTTGGAACTGTCTTGAATTAAATCGTAAAGGAGGGAAAAGGACCCACGTGTGCAAAAATGTTTGTAGCAGCTCTTTTTATGGTGGCAAAGAATTGGAGAATGAGTAGATACCTAGCAATTGGAGAATGGTTGAATAAGTTAGGATATGTGTAAGTAATGGAATATTATTGTTCTATAAAAACTGATGAACAACCTGATTTTAGAAAAGCTTGGAAAGATTTACATGAACTGATGCTGAAACAAGCAGAACCAGGAATACATTGTACACAGTTACAGCCAATGTGTGATGATCAACTATGAAAGACTTGGCTCTTCTCAGCGGTTCAGTGATCTAAGGCCATCCCAATCAACTTGATGAGAGGAAATGCCAAATGCATCCATAAAGAGAATTATGGAGACCAAATGTAAATCAACACATGCTATGTTCATTTTTTTTGTTTGTTTCCTTTCATGTTTTTTCCCATTTGTTCTGATTTTTCTCTCCTAACATTATTCATGAAGAAATGTGTATTTAAAAAATTAACATACATGTATAGTCAGAAAAAATAAAACAATTAAGAAAAAAAAAAGGATTGCCTTGGATCACTGAACTGCTGAGAAAAACCAAGTCTGTCAAAGCTGATTATCACACATTCTTGCTGTGTACAATGTATTTCTGGTTCTGCTTGTTTCATTCAGCATCAGTTTGTGATTTTAACTCTAAAAAGATGTTTAACAAGCAATATTAGCTCAAGGGCTTTTGCCATAGTTTGCCAACCTCTGATTTTGATGGGGAAAAGTGCTCTGAACTAAGCAAAGAGCCAATTATACCTAATAAATAATAACTGTGTGATATAAATCTGTATGTATATATACATACACATACATAGAAACATACATACACATATATATATATATATATATACATAAAAATAAATATGGTCAGCAGACATGATATAAATATTCTCACATTGTTTTAATGGGCAGCTTAGTGGCACGGTGGTTAGAGTGCCAGGTCTGGAGGCAGAAAAGCTCATCTTGCTGAGTTCAAATCTTATCTCAGAAACTAACTGTGTCACTCTGAGCAAAGCACTTCACCCTGTTTGCCTCAGTCTCCTCAACTGTAAAATGAGCTAGAGAAGGAAATGGCAAACCATTCCAGTGTTTTTTTGCCAATAAAAAACCCAAATGGGGTCACAAAAAGTTTTCATGACTACAAACAACTGAACAAATACTGTTTCTAACCTAATTCCAACATCCCATTTCGGGCAAAAATGATCTAATTTTTATACCACTTACTTAAAAAGGAATACTTGAAAAATTCAATTCAACTTAAAATATGTATTATGTACTCCCTATATGCTAAGGATGCAAAGACAAAGATTCCGGTCTCTGTTCTTGAGCAACTTACATTCAAGACAAGAGAGAGCACTCAAAACTAAAGCATTGGGTAAGTTTTTACAGACCCACGTTGTGAAGCAAGATTCTATGAGTTAGGATAAGCAGATAGTGCATTTTAGGCATGGGGAATGGCTTGGACAATGCACAGAGATGGCCAATGGTGGCAAGTATAGGAACGGTTTGCCTGGGAGTAGCATGCATGAATGAGAATAGCATAAAATAAGGCTGGAAAAAGTTAGGTTGAAGCCAGATTGTGGAAGGTTTTAAATTCAGCCTAAGAAGTTCTAGTTTTTCTTAAAGATACTAGAGAGTGATAGGGTCAGACTTGAGCTTAAGAAAAATTACTTTGGCGACTGTTTGGAGCATGGTGGAGAGAGGAAGAAAATGGAAGTAGGTAAAATGATCAAGTGAAAGGTAAGGAGGTAAAGAGAGCTGTTTGGTGAGAAGGGGACCCATGAAAGAGAGGCTGTAGACAAAGGTTCCTGATTGAGAGCAAAGAGTCAAGGGTAAATTTGGATGAATGTTTGGGAGATGCTGCCTTGGTTATAAGAGTTGAGGAATAGATGTTTAAAGATGGTGGAGATCTATGGATATTTCCAAGAAACAGAAAAAGGTATAAGGAAGAGGGAAAGTGGGGGAGAAAGAGGAAAAGGAAAGAGAGAAGGATAAACAGACACAAAGACAGAAAGAATGAATATGACTGAAAGAACAAGCTAATGGGAATGTAGAAAGGCACAGAATAATAGCACAATAGGGAGGAGCCATCGTATTTTACTTTAGAAAGCAAAATGCTGTGGTTTTCATTCTCTCTTTAAAAAAAGGGTAAATCTTTCTCATCTGACTGCTTGTGCTCTAAAACTCCCTTCCCAATGCTTTGACATTCCCAAATAATTTTCACTTCTATTTTTTTATGTTCTGCAAAATTAAGATGATCTAAGAAAAATGGCTCTTCATATACATCAGTTAGCTAGCACTTCAATACTCTTTAATTACCTTGTGGTAAAAAGCCACTCCTGTGAGAACCATAGATACTTCATTGGTCCACTCAGACTCATACTTCCACTTGTTCATCTCATGGTCCCAGAGGTGCAGGCGACCTGGGTATCCCACCAGTCTATCAGGAAACTCACGCCAAACCTGAGAAGGAAAACATGGGATTGATTATTTCCCTGTACAAACTGCAGGCAAAAACCATGAAAGGGTCCCAAAACAAATACTGGCCAAGATTAGCAGATAACTTCATATTTAAAAATAGAACCTATTCTCCCTAACTATATGGGACAGTGGGTGGTAAAACTGCTGGAAGATCTTTGTAAAGGATTCTCCTGTCTCTCTAAGATCAGAAGGTCCTAGTTCCTTTGGCAAAACATTCTAATATCTCTTCTGGATCAAGTCTACTAATTACAGTTTGTTCAACCATTCCTCAATTGATGGACATCCTCTAACTTTTCAATTTTTTGTCATCACAAAAAGAGCTGTTATACATATTTTTGTACATATGGGTCCCTTTCCCATTAAAAAATGTTTCAATGGCTCTCTTTCTTTCTTTTCCTTTTTTCTTTTGGTAGTACTATAAATATTTTCTCTCTCCCCACTTTCCCCACTAAAATGAAGGAAGGAAAAAAAATAACAACAAAAATCCCTTTTGTAATGAATACAAGGAAAATAAATCCACACACCGAATATGTCCAAAAATGTATGTCTCTTTCTACACCTTGAAAATATCACCTTTGTCAGGAAGTGGATAATAAGAAGTTTTATGATGGGACATGGCTGGCCATTACATTGCTCAGTCTTTCAAAGCTGATTTTCTTTACAAAGTCGTCAACCTTGTATTGACTTTTCCAGGTTCTGCTCATGTCACTGTATCAGATTATACCACATGGGTTCCTCTGAAATAATTTCTTGTCATTCTTTTTGGCAAATTAAATAAAATTTCATTGCATTCTCATACTCCAGTTTGTTCAAACATTTCCTGCTTTTACAGGCATCTCTCTAAGATTCTAGTTTTTTCCCTTTTTCTCCCTTTCTCATCCCTACACTTCAGGATCAAGACGTTTGTTTTGCTTGTGGCTATCTTCTCCCTCTAGAGCCCTCCTGAATCATCCCTGACCATTCTCTAGTTGGGTTTGATGAATTGGTGCACCAACCTAGGTTTCTCTTTATTCTGGTGTTTATATTTTAAAGTTCCTAGTCACCTCTGGTCTTTTCAACACACATTTTTGAAAGTTCTCTTTGCATTAAAGATCTATTTCCAACTGGTCCAACCATTTTGGAGAACAATTTGGAACCATGCCTAAAGGGCTATAAAACTGTACATATCCTTGACCCAACGGTACCACTACTGATCAATATCCCAAAGAGATCAAGGAAAAAGAAAAAAAAAACATATGTGCACAGAAATATTCCTAATCGCTCTTTTTGTGGTGTCCCAAAATTGGAAGTTGAAGAGATATCCATTATTTAAGGAATGGATGAATAAATTGCAGTATATGATTGGGATAGAATATTATTATGCTATAAGAAATAAGGAAGAAGATAGTTTCAGAAAAAAACCAGGAAGACTTATATGAGCTGGTGGAAAGTAAAGTGAGCAGAACTTAGAGAATAGGATAACAGCATAACAATAACAGCAAAATTATAAAAACAGTAAGTGGGGAGTGAAATGAGCAGGACCAGAAGATCATTATCTACTTCAATAACAATACTAGATGATGATCAATTCTGATGGGCGTGGCCCTCTCAACAATGAGATGAAACAAATCAGTTTCAATAGAGAAGTAATGAACTGAACCAGCTACACCCAGCGAAAGAACTCTGGGAGATGACTATGAACCACTACATAGAATTCTCAATCCCTCTATTTTTGTCCGCCTGCATTTTGGATTTCCTTCACAGTCTTATTGTACACTGTTTCAAAGTCTGGTCCTTTTTGTACAGCAAAATAACTGTTTGGACATGTATACATATATTGTATTTCATTTATACTTTAACATATTTAACATGTATTGGTCAACCTGCCATCTGGGGGAAAGAGGAGAAAAGTTGGAACAAAAGGTTTTGCAACTGTCAATGCTGAAAAATTACCTATGCATATATCTTGTAAATAAAAAGCTATAATAATAAAAAAGGAATTAAAAAAAAAACACTAAGTGGTGAAGGACTTAGCAACTCTGATCAACACAATGATCTGATCAACTCATCATAAAAAATGCTATCTACTACCAGAGACAGAAGTGATGAACTCTTATATTTTTTTTTCCTCAAATGGCTAATGTGGAAATACATTTTGAATTCATATTACAATGGGCATTGCTTTTTTATTAATGGGTATGGGAAGGGAATATAAAAGAAAATTTGAAATAATTTTTAATATAAGATTGCTCCCCATTTTCCTTGCCTTCCTTCCAATATGATTAAATCAGCTTTGCAGGATAAGTTATTCTTGGTTGTAAGCTCATATCTCTTGTTATTTGGAATACTGTATTCCAAGATCTCCTCTAGTTCTTAAAGAAAGTCCTAGGTCTTATATAATCCTGACTGTGATCCTGAGTGCATGCTGTATTTTTACAGATTTGGCTAGGACATTCCCTGGATTTTTACTTTTGAATTTAAGGAAGTCAATGGCAGATTATTTCTATCTTTACTTTTCCCACTTATTTTAGTAGATCTGGGCAGTAGGCAGTTTTCATTTGTTATTTCTTGAAATATAATGTCAGAACTATTTTAAAATCATGGTTTTCAAAAAGTCAAATAATTCTTACATTATCTTGCTGTGACCTGCTTTCAAAGTAAGTTATTTTATTGTTGTTGTTTATACAAGATGACTGATATTTTCTTTTGCAATCATTCTAATATTTCTTGCTATCTGATAGAGAAAGTAATTTCTGTTTGTTTAATTTTAATTTTCAGGGAATGCATTCTTTGGTTTTGATTTCTCTCTTCCTCTTGTAAACTATTTATTTAAACTCTTGTTTCCTTTATTGTAGGAATTAATATAGTACCTGTGAAAAATCCATTTTGTCTGCTTGAAGTAAACATTCCAGGATTACTTTCTCTTTGCAGGCTGCGTTTTTAGATTTATAACAAGATTTTTTTCTTAAATTCTGGTCAGTGTTAGATTTAATTTTTGGATCTGGGTTAGATGATCTCGAAAGTTCTTTCCACCTTTTAAATTATACAAATCTATAAAGAATTGTTTAATCCTTCTATGTAATTCTTCCATTAAAATGAAGATTCTCAAACCGTGAAGAACAGAGTTGCCTCCTTTATCCTCTTCCTGTTGCATTCTCCCCTCTCTCACGCTTCTTGCTGGGTCTGGCTTTAGTCAATAGATATAAAAGTCTCTGTCTTCATTAATGATTTTTACTCTCCTCTTTTTTGAAGAATACGTTTAGCTCTGTAGAATAATATGTAAAAGCTACTGGAAAAACCACAGGAAAGATACAAAGTTTTCCAGTATAAGATCATAATCCTGCACCGTTAAACTTAGCTGCCTTTCTAAATAGAGAATTAAGCTATTTGGGACAGATCCCAGAATCAAAGGAACAAAGACAGGCTCTTACAGCTGTCATCAAGTCCAACTCTCTCATTTTAAACATGAAGAAAACAGTGGACAAAGACAAGTTACTGGCCCAAGATCACACAGGCTCTACTGGTTCTGAATATGATGACATTATTGGCCCATGAACAGCACTTCCAACAGGGGAGACGGGTCTCTCCATTGGGACCAGCAGGCTCTTTATGGGAGGGCTGGCCGTGGCTGTGGGCAGTCTGCCTCGGTGGGCAGGTAGCTCACCCCGACAGGGCTGCAGTCTGAGAGCCCCCCACCTCAGCAGCCACAGTCAGAAGAGGACAATTAATGCTCCCCAGATTGGACACCAGGAGGCTTTTGCTCCAGGGAGCCCTGAGGGTCTGCTAGTTCATTTCACGACCCACTGCCCTTCCATTTGAGGGGTTTCCTCTTTCTTTTCTCTAGACTAGAACCTGCTAATCCAAACAGCTCCCCGATTATGGCCAGAGCCCTTTTCCTCACATCCACCACCAAGCTTTCTGGAGCAGAATGTTTTCAGGGAACTGGCGAGGTCGGGAATGGAAGAGAAGCAGCAGGGCTGAGAAAGGAACGACCGCAGTTCCAGCCCCAGCTCCACAAATAGCCACCACTTTTAAAGGGAAATCTGGCTTACCCAGAGTTTTCTCAAGAAAACCCTGTGACCAAACCGGCGTGAAGAAGATTGTCTCTATTTTACAGATGAGGAGACTGGGGCTTGGAAGTGAGGTGACTCGTCTGAGAGATCATGAAGAAATATTGGGAATAAAGAAAGTGCTTTCTGAAATGTGAAGTTCTACAGAAACACCAGCTGCTGATCTGATCATGGATAGAACAGGAGAAGTCAAAAAACAAAGGGCCTTCTAGGACTAAGTGCCTCTCTCCAAGCCCACCCTACGACGAATCAGACTGTAGTGACCCCCAGTCACAGAAATGCTAAGCTGGACTGGCTGAAGAGCTCCGGCGAGGCTCCGGATTGAGAGCGTTCCGTAGTCTTGAACGAGTGCCGCTGCTAGACACAGGGCTCCTGTCCTTGCCTGGGTCCTGGCAGCTGGATACAATCAAGTTACCATCCTTGTCACTTCATTTATTACCGTGCAGCTGACTATGGGATCAAAACCAAGGAGAGAAGAATGGGGATGGGCCATCCCTAATAGAGCTTGAGCAGAGCAAGATAGTGATCATATTATATAATGGCCTTCCCAAGATAGACAAGTAAGAACTCCAGCTCCACCCTCCTCCTCCTTCCCACAATAAATTCAAGAGATTCTTTTTTCTCAGGGGGAAATGTTCTGGGGTTGCTTCAGAGTCATTACTGACAGATGTCTTTTCATGTTAATGGTACTGACATTTTAAACTACACATTATTAATTCAGCAGTCTTAGTAATGGATAACAGTCATAAATATTTGCATAGCCCTTTATACTTGCAAAGTGTTTTACGGTCTCAGAATGATTATTCAAATAGGCTAGACAGCTGATATGGCCATAAGCTGCCTTCCCTTCCTATTCCCATTCCTGCCACCTCTCGGGAGTGGATAGTCAGTCTCCCAGAACATGACTAGGTTACTGGACAAAGACAATGGCCGTGTAAAAAGTGGGTTATTGGGGGACTTCTTGCTTTGTGTATTTTTTTCTGGGGGACTCCTTGCTTTGTGTATTTTTTTCTGGGGGACTCCTTGCTTTGTGTACTTTTTTCTGGGGGACTCCTTGCTTTGTGTATTTTTTTCTCCCACAGGTGCCTTCTGGGAGTTGGAATTCAAGCAAACATTTACTGCGTGCTTACTGCGGTCTAAGATGTAGGAGGAGATGAAATAAGACATTGGACAAGAAATAGTGAACTCCCAGTTTTCTAGTGCTTGAGGTTAACAAAACACTTTCCCCACAATAACCTGGAGAGGTCAATAGTACAAATATTATTCTTCTCCTTTTACAGATAAGGAATTTAAGACCTAGAAGGATCAAGGTCCCCACAATTCATGTCAGTCATGCTCCCGATCCTGTGCTGTTTCTTCTTACCCACAGCCCACTGGAGGCACTCACTGAAGCAGGACTTTACAAAGCATTCTCCTTCACCTTCTCCACTGATGGTTCTCATTCTCATTATTGCCTCAGTGCTCCACAGAAGAGAGGCCCCCATTGTCTGAGATTACAGAAACACAAGGAGAGATGAAGTGGGGATGGAGAGGACATGCCCAGGGGAATCTCAAAGTTAGAGGGACCAAGGTTTCGAGTGCCCCAAGAGCTTGGTGAGCTTCCTGCTATTCTGAGCTGAAAGTGGAGTCTATAATAGCAGCAGAGGCCACTGTCCTGGATCCCAGAGCCCTCGACAGCCTGAATCATGTTGGGAAGGCAGCCTGCAGCCAAAGCAACATGGTCCGCTTTCTGGTGATGTTCAGAGACTTTTCATAAACACGGAAATGATACAGTGCAGTCTGCTTCTCTCCTATTTCCGCTGTGATGGCTTTAATCATCTCCCACCTGAACCAAGGCCATTTCCTCCTCTGCATTCCCCGCTCTGTTGGGTTGGGGTGACCACTCAAGTTTCTGACTGCTCCTGCTGCTCTGATCCTCAGGATTGGGATCGCTGCTTCCAAGGACTTTAGCAGGCACCCTAAGCAGCCTTTAGTAGGAGAGAGCCTGAAGCTCCGGCTTCAGTCAGACCAGTCACCGGCACTCTCACTCACTACCGGGTCACACCATCACAATGCTCCGACAGTACCTCAGAGAGGCAGGTGGACATTATGGAAGTATTATAGGGAGAGAAACTGAGGTCCAGGAGTGTCCATAATCACACAGCCCATAAGGGTCAGTGCAAGGACTTCAGCCTGCGTCTAATAATTCTAAATCCAGAATTCTTTTCAAAACATCTTAGTTGAGAGGCAGTGAGATGGCACAGTAAACTTCTGTAAACATCCCCTGGATCTGCGATTTCAATGCCAATCCAGCCTCTGATAGACTGTGTAAAACTGGGAAAGTCACTTAATCTGTCTCCCTCAGTTTCTTCAACTGCTAACCTGAGGATAACAACAGCATTTACCTCCCAGGGTATATTGTGATGCCCAACTGAGTGTGTTTAGCACGGCGACTAGAACTACAGGCACCTAATAAAAGCTCATTTCCATTTTTTAAAAAAGGGAAAAATGGTTTTAAATGTAACTGGGGGGACAATATTAATTTTTTTATTTTAAATTTAAAAAAATAAATGCCTATTTCCTTCCTACTCTCTTGTGTTGTATGACTCTGAGAAGACTGAAATGGCACTAGGGTACTAAATCAAGAAGATCTGAGTCCAAATTCTGCTTCTGAACTTTACTAGCTGTGTAACTTTGGGGAAGCCACTTAACCTCTTGTAACCTCAGTTTTCCCATGTGTAAAATGGAGATGATAACAATTGTTGTCAGGATCAAATGAGAGACTATAAATAAAGCACTTTGCAAACCTTATGATGCCATATGTTAGCCATCATCATCAAAAAAATGAAGGGGGTAAACTGGGTCATCTCTAAAGTCTCTTTAAATTTCTCCTTCCTAATACTCCCCCATCGACCATCTCTGTCAGCTTTGGACAAAACAATATCGGCCCTTAACACTGTGCTCGATTTAAAGGGTAAGTTAATAAAGAGCACGATTTAATTCTCAATGGGACCTCGTAAATGCTTCGACTAAGAAAGACAATACACTACAATCTAAGCCAGCTTGCGTGGTCCATTTTCAACGGAGAATGTATGTCAGCCACAGTCAGATTCTGGATCTGCTTGAGCAGCAAAAGAGAGAGAAGGTGTAACACAGGTGGTGTCCATCTGGGATGTGAAAGTATGAAACGATGTGTCTGCTCCGGGGAGAAAAATGACCCTCCAAGTAGCTGCTGTAATCACCATATCTTCAAAGGCAAAAGGTGCCCGGGGTGCTGCTACTGGGCACCTGGGATGGTTATACTTAGTGGGGCCCGTGGGCCCCAGTGACAAGGCTTTAATGTGGCAAGAGAGAACAACTTAGCCTGATTCACAGTTATATCCATTTTGAGTTTGCAGAGCCCTTTTCTTGGAACAGCCCTATGAGGCAGGGAATATGAGTTAACACTTAGCTCCACGGTGCACACGCTGAGACTGAGGCTCCCAGCATTCAGGGCCTTGCCCAGGATGGCACTAAGCTGGTACAGAGAGGGCACTGGTGGGCTCTAGAGACTCTAGGAAAATTACCCAACCTCTGTGTAATCTACAGAGATAACAATGGCCTCTCTTCCCCTGGGGTTGGGGGGGAGGACTCATGACTGAAAGAGAAACGCCCCGGGTACAAAAAAAAAAGAGCCCGAGTTCAAGAAGTGCATGTTCTAGGGGGCCCCACCGAGCGAAGGGCCGAGGCAGATGGCCGGGTTCTTCTTTGTGCCATTTCCACAGTTGCTGCTGTTTCAAGCCATCTTGGGATGCCAAGGATTCTGGTGGCAAGGACTTTCCGAGGGAGCAGTTACCAGCTGTCTCCACAGGGATTCTTTCCCAGGCTCATCCTGCAGGCCTCAGGCTCTTGAATTTAGGATCTTGGACGGTTTCTATTGGGCTTTGAGGGGAGATGGGATCCCCTTGTAGAGCTTCCCCTTCCTGCCTCCATCTCCCTCAGGGTTTCTTGCTACTTCTGTCAGGCTGGCTTGCCTGCCCTAGAGATGGCTGGCCACTTCCCCAATAGCCTTGAGTCCTGGACTGGTGGACTGGAAGCAGGATCAGTGTTTGGGGTAGAGGTGAAAGGTTGGAGTTGGGGGTTGCTGCCACTTCTGGGATGCCTGTGTTTATCTGCCCCTATTAGAATCTAGTCAGCTCTTGTTGCTCATGGTGAGGAGGGATGGAGGTCCCTTCTCCATAATTATTTCTTTCCTCAATAAGAAGCAGGTTTGGCGGTTTGTGAGACAATACTATTACTAAGACTCTTAAGTTCAGGGTCAAAAGAGAATGTATATAAAGTGCTCTGCAAACTTTAAATGGAGAATTTGGGCCATTTTTATCCATCAATCAGCAAGCTTTTATTAAGCAACTACTAGCAAGCACAGTATTAGGCACAAGGACAAATGTGACTGTTCCTACCTTCAGGGAGCTTACAATCAATCATGTAGACACATGTGTATGTATATATACACACACAGTAATGTATGTATACATAAGCATACACAAAACAGACGTAAAACAAATCAGGTAAGGGAGGGACACTGGCAGCTGGGAAGGACAGAAATGTCCCCATGTGAGTGAGGGTGTGGAACGGCACTTCATAGGGAGCTTTGGGGTTCTGTGAATAAGGAATGCAATCCAGACATGGGCAAAGATGGAAGTGGTACAGGATGGGCGACCCCAAAGTCTGAGGGCAGTTTAAAGCGATTACATGCATATGAGGAACAACAACTTGGTCAGTTTAACTGGACTCTGGAGGGCAGAAAGGGGAAGAGTATGAAATAAACCTGGAGAGATCAGCTGCAGCCAGTCTATTAAGCTCTGGAGAGGTACAATCACCCCTGTGCTTTGCCAGCTCTGCTGTGAAGAGATTAGACTAGAATGGGAAGAGACTTGAGGCAGGGAGACCAGTTAAAAGGCTCTGGAAAAAACTGAGGCAAGATTTCTGTCTCATTCAAGTGCTGTTTCACTTGGGCTAATCCCCATCATCATACACCATCACTGCACCCAGCTCAGTCCTCTCTAAAATGAATATGGCTGAAATTGATTGAAGATAAAATTCAGACGACTGATGTCAAAGGGCTTTGTGCAGAAATTATAAGAACAATTCATTTTCATGGAGCATTTTTAACGTTTCAAAGTTAACGCTATAGTAACTACCATCATATAGAATGAATAAAAAAAAAGAATTATTCCCATTTTCTAGATAAGAAAATAGTTTCTTAGAGGTAAAAGGACTTGTTGTTTTTTCTATTTTAGTCATGTATGTTTTTGATTCTCCCCTGATGACTGGCTGTATCGCAGAAATTTTGATATTTTTTCACCAACATAATTTTCTTTTACATAGTTATCCTAGTTTGAATAATTTACTTTTTCATCTACTCATTGTCTAGGTTTTCACTGCTAAATCTCCAATTAGATCTATATCTTTTGTTTGTGGTCTCTGAATTAATTGCATTATTATCTTTAAGTGATAGTGACTATTTATACCTTTTTTCATATGTTTGCAATATCCCTGTGACTAAGTCCATGGTCAATTTTGGTAAAAGTTCCATGTGATGCTGAGATTTATGTATATTCTATTACTCTTCCATTTAGAAGACAATTTTTTAAAAACTCTGGTTCCCCCAGCAATTTATTCATTTCCATATTTTTCCTCAAATTTGCAATGCCATGTTTGCACAGGAACTGTGCTAATCTTTTCTGAATCATTCCAATTTAGCCTTAATCAAAGTGAGACCTGTTGTAGATCTTAACTTAAAAAGGCCAGAGATTCCCATTCCATTCAGAGCTATCTCCAGTCATTTTGATCTGTACCTTGCCACTGGACCCAGATGCCTCTGGAGGGAAAGTGAAGCAGGGGACCTTGCACAGACCTTCCTCCCACAAGTCCAATTCACTTGCACGTCTTGGTATCACCTCCCTAATGCCATGGCCCCAAACAACAACAATGTGCTGCCTAAATTTAGACTTTTCTAAAACTGAGAGAGAGTACTGAAGTCTCCTGTCGCTACTGTGTTCAACTGTTCAAATGTTTCTTTTATGAATTTGGATGCTAAGGCATTTAGTGCACATATGTTTATAATAGGAATTGGGTTGTTGTCAGTGGTTCCTTTTAGCATAACAGTTTCCTTGTTTATCTCCTGCCTTTTTTTTTTTTTTTGAGTTATTTAATGCACAGTAAAATTTCCCTTCATTTTCTCAGTTTTAATTTGTGTACAGTCTTTGTTTTTTCAAGGTGTTTGTTGAAAACAACAGATTATATATAGTCTTTTGGTTTCTTGTCCAATCTTCCATTCTTTTTCATTTGATTGGATTGTTTCATTCATTCACATTTAAAATTGTGAGGATCAGGTTTACAGTTTCCTTCATCTATCTCTAATACTGGTTCCTCTCTCCAACTTAACAACCTCCTACCTTTGTACTGTAAACACAATACAACGTGCCTTTAGCTACTTTATCTTAATCTTTTTTAAGGTGGCCCTGTTCCCACTGGCTCTTCCTTCTTATGTTTACTCCTTTCCTTTTGTACCTTTGCCGTCCTGTTTTTATATGTTTACAAAATTTTTCTTCTTTTTTTCTTTTAGTTACTAAGGTAGATTGCCTCTTCTGCTCCTCCCCTTTTGCTTCCTTTTCCAAAAAGGATTTCTCTTATTCTTTTCATTATCAATTCTCTTTTCCTGTCTATTCTAGACTCTCATTCTGTTATTCATGATTCCTATTAATGTTCTTCTTTCTTTCTTTTTTCTGTAGTTCATAGGCACTAGCAGCTTCCTAGGGATCCATCCTGGGCTCTTCCCTTTAGGCATTTCTAACAGCCTTCTAGAGCTCAACCCATAGATTCTCCTTTTCCAGAATGATGCTAATTATTGACACACGCCATTTTCCATCTTGGTACCTTTGTGTGTCCCCCAGGCCTGGAATGTTTTCCCGGACTCACCTTGTCCCCTTAGAATCCTAAACTTCTCTAAAGACTCAGCTTTTTAAATTCCTTCCCCTATGTGCAAGCTGTGTTTTCTCCTCCAAAGCTGCCTTCCACATACTCTGTATTGGTCTTATGTCCACAATTTTTTAACATGTTGTATCTTCCATTAAATGAAAATTCTGAAGGGCAGCGACTATATTTTAGTTTTCCTGGATATTCCTACTGCTTTGTATTCCTAGGGTCTAGCACTGAGTAAGCATTTAAATGTTTGTGGATTAACAGAGAAGTTTAACCTTTCTATTGTTCCATTCTGCCTCTCTCCCAGGTTCTCCTGGACACAATAAATAAAGGTAGATTATTTCAGGACTGGTTTTTACCAAGTATCACAGTAACAGAGCCCCTCCTCGACCACATCAAGCCCCTGGTTTAACTCTAAACATAGACCAACGCTCATCTCTTACATTCAGCTTTCCATACAGGAAGGAGAGTAAACTTTGGTGGTATAAACTTAGTGGAATGGTGGGTCTGATTTGCTTCATTTTCGGCTCATGACTTTAATGAAATTCATGCCTGACAGCACATTTGGCACTGGACAACCTTCAGAAAGCTCAAATAAACCTTTGCCCATGTCTGGGACACAATCCTAACGGACACTCGATTTCCCAGAAAAGGGAGTAAGGGAGTTGTCACCTGGAGTTTCATAATGCTGATTGATTCTGACAAACACATGCATGTGTTATGTTATGTGTTAACATTCCCCTGTTAGATCATTTCAGCCTGTGGACTGAGGGGCATTGATTAAAATATGCCATCCAATCCCAGAATTCCAGAATCTCGGAGCTGGAAGAACCCCAGAGGTCATGCTACTGGGGTTTTGGCAGGCTTCCCGCTCCCCCAATCGGACTCCAGGGAAGTGTCTGAATAACGGGATGTGGCATTCCCGCTTTACACAATCTAGAGCTAGGGCACAGATGGACTATCTGAAGTTGACTAGAACTGATATGGGAATGAATTTAATTAGACCTGGAAAGGGCACCAAATTTGGAGCCTGGCTCCAAGAAGGCCGACTCCAGCCTTTACTGTGAGGGTGATGTTGGGAAAGTCGCTTCCCCATTCTGGGTCTCAGTTTCCTCTTTTGTAAAAATGGGATCAGACTAGCACTGGTCCCTGAAGTCTCTTTTAAATCTAAATCTCTAGATATGGCCAATATCAGGAAGGAAAGACAGAAACGAGAAGCCTGTGGGGGGAAAAAAGTGATGGGAATTCAGTATAGGAAGGAATCTAAGAACTCATCCACTAGAACTCCTTTATTTCAGAGATGAAGAAACTAAAGTTTTGCCTCGGGTCACAAAGTCCCTGAGTGACGAGGCTTGGACTGGAATGCTGACCTTCTGGCTCCCAGTCTGGGGCTTGGTGGCCACGCTGCTTCTGCCAGGATCACCATTTTAAGGACACCATGGCAGCAATCTCAGCTGGCTATCCCACCTAAGGGTAAGCTCATCTTCATTTAAATTCTTTAAAGTCTTGGAGTTCACACACACTTTCATTTGACCCACAGCCTGGTGGTGGTGGTATTTGATTTAAGTAATATTATTCCTTAGTTCCTTATCTGGACCACAAATTCCCTGAAGGCAGAGAGAACATCTTACTTATCTTCATTTCCTCCAAAGCACCCAGGACAGGCTAAATTTTCTACAGAGTAAATGTTCAGCAAATACTAAGATGTTAAGTAGGGAAATTGGTCAAGCAGAAGCTAATAAAAAACATCAAGAAACAATCACAGTCAAAAAATGAGGAAAATAAAAGAAAAACATGAAATATTTCATTGGAAAAATAACTGGCCTGGACAATAGATAGAGGAGAAATAGTTTAAAATTTACTGGACCATGACCAAAAAAAAAAAAAAAAAAAAAAAGAACATAGACATTATATTTCAAGAAATTACAAAGGAAAACAGCTTACACATCCTTAAAAGCAGAGGGCAAAATAGAAATTGAAATCCCCTCCTAAAAAAGACTCCAAAATGAAAATTATTCAAAAAGAATATTATAACCAAATTCCAGAGCTCCCAGGTCAAGGAGAAAATATTGAAAAGTTGAAAAGAATCTATTCAAATACCAAAGAACCACAGTACGGATCACATAAGAATCAGCAGCTACCATACTGTAGGAGTAGAAATTTGGGGTATGACATTCAGAAAGGCAAAGGAAGGAGAATTATAACCAAGAATAATGTGCTCAGAAAAACTGAGTATTATTCTTCAGGAGGGAAAATGGGCATTTAATTAAATAGAGGCCTTCTGCATCCCTGATGAAAAGCCCAGACTCAAACAGAAAATCTGCCATTCAAACACAAAACTCAAGAGAGGCATAATAAGGTAAACGTGAGTGAGAAATTATAAAGAACCTAATAGGTTAAAGTGTTCATTATCCTAAATGGAAAGATGATAATGTAACTCTCAAGAATTATTATCATTAAGGCCATTTAAGGCATCTACTTAGAGGGCATGGGTTTGAATCCATTATGTTGGGATGATCTCAAAAGTAAAACAGGATGAGAAAGAGGAACGCACTGGGAGAAAGGGGAAGAAGGAAGGAGAATGGGGAAAACTACTTCACATAACAGTGATGTGCAAGAAAATGTTTTATATTGGGGAGAATGGGAGGGAGGAGTGAATCTCATTCTCATTTTATTTGTATACCCACATTCCCCCCTCACATACATATATAGATCCATACACAGCTGATTATAAAAATCCATCCTACCCAACATAGTAGTTAGGAGGGAATAGGACCAGGAGAAAGGGGGAGAGGGATGTGATAAGAGGCAGGGAGGATTAAGGGAGGCAGTGATCAGACATATACAGATAGGTATGTATATGTACAAGGTGCAAAATGAGTAATTCCAAAAACTAGGGAGCAACAACAATGGGGGGAGGTTAGTAAGTAGCAAAACGAGACTCCATCCCTAGGCCCCCTGACTCCAAAGCCAGCACTCTTTCCTTTTCACCATGAGGCCTTAAGACAGTGGTCCTCAAACTTTTTACATAGGGGCCAGTTCGCTATCCCTCAGACTGTGGGAGGCCGGACTATAGTAAAAACAAAAGCTCACACTCTGTCTCCGCCCCTCGGCCCATTTGCCATAACCCAGCGGGCCCACGTAAATGTCCTCAGCAGGCCGCATGTGGCCCACAGGCCGTAATTTGAGAACCCCTGCCTTAAGAGAATGAAGAGCTGCCCAAACTTTGTCAGTTTTAAGCCTACAATTCCACTATGATTAAATAAAAATTCAGAGGCTGTTTTTTTTTTTTTTTTTCTAATGGTATATACCCAGTATCTCTGCAGCTCTCTCATAATCCTCTTCAAAGAACCATGATGAGTCAGTGAACACTTCTGTGTGAAAGCCACAGCCGTGACTTCTGGGATCACTGGCTCAAGCAGGTCAAAGAACACTACCCCGGGGAGGCAGAAGGCCTCTGATGAGCTGTGTGGCCTTGAGCCTCAGTTTCCTCATCTGTAAAACCATGGAGGGAAGGGAGCTGAACTAGATGATTCTTTAATGTCTACGCTCCTCCCTACCAAAGTATATACTCTATAGTTCTATTGTTCCAAATTAGTATTTCAATTTATAATGCTATTGACCATTTTTCAATTTATCTTTTATCTCCAAACAGATCACAAATTTCTTAAGAATGGGACCAGAAAGAGAATCCTGAATTTATTCCCTCCACTGCTACCCAGGGTTTAGTAAAGTGTCTTCTGTACAGTGGGACTATAATACTAGTTGGTTAACCTGATGCCAAAAAGAGGGATGAATAAATCAGACACTTAAAGGATGACACCCCTCCAGGTGTTGCTGATGGACCTGGGAAGAGACAGAAAGTTTCTTGCAAAAGTGCAAGGAGGATTTGCCAGGAGGATGAGTAAGGGCCCGGGTGCCCCTGCAGACTGACCAAGGCAGATGTTGAATTTCCTTGTCCCAGTCCTGAGCTCTCTGCTTAGAGTCTGGGCTGGCTTGCATTTAGAACACAAAGCAGCTCACTCGCACTATTGAGATCAGTGGCTCCCCCAGCTGTCATTCAGCACCTCAGTAATTAATTGGTGAAGCTCCATGAGAAACTTGTACACATGGAGGCCCCACCTTCTGCCATGCTCTCGGGCAGTGACTGGAGAAAAGCAGCTGAAGGAGATCTAAAAGTCCTCACGTGCAATATTTCCTTGAGGTGGATTCAATGTGAGAAGGGAGAGAGCGGGAAGAGATGAAGGAGGATCAGGGCTTCTAAGCTGGGGCTCCTAAAAGTGCCCAAGGGTGAAATAACTGTCACCTCTCAAACCCTAGGCCAGAGAGAGACTCCCTATCTGTAAGAACAGTTCATGAAGCTACAAATCAGAGATCCTGCTTTTAGTCTTTCATTCATTAACATGCCAAACCAATGCATCCTGACTGTGGTCCTACTAGGTGCAAAGCACCCTCACTGGTTTATTGCAATGACCTCTCCCTGAGCCTGAGATGACTTCTATTTTGCCTCAGGTGAAGGGCCTTGAGAGCCGAGTTTTCTCTCTCTAGTTCAGCAGTGCAACCGATAATTCTGCTGTAATTAAATTGATAAACTGGACGGCACTGAGCCCCAGACCGTGGGCCATGTGTGTGATCTGCTTCCCAGCCCAGTGCTGGTCGGAGTCCGAGGAAGTGAACTAGGAATGACTGAGCTGGGCCCTCCTTCTTAGAGGCCGCAGCTACCGCCTAACTGGGCTCTCCTAGGTTTTTTTTTTTTTTTTTTGTTTTTGGTTTTGTTTTGTTTTTTGTTTTGTTTTGTTCTTTTTGGAGGGTCAAGGGTACAGGAAGAAAAGAAAATTTGCTAATTTTACCCCAAAAATACGTTTTTTTAAAAAAAAGTCCTAAATGTCAAAGTCCTTCAACTCATCAAATGGTTCAGAACCTCATACTGGCTTTATTAATGGAAGTGATATTTAAAAGATGCTTTATGCTTTAAGCCAGATTGTCTTTCCCATCCTCAGTGCTTAGCACAACACTTTGAATGGAGTAGGCATTTCATAAGTGCTTTTTCATTCATTCATTCATTCATTCATCCATTCCAAAGTGGGTCCTGGCTAAATTAGAGAAGACATAAATGATTCCCAGATAATGTGGTGACTTCCCTGGAGTTTAGGAGCGTTTGCTTCTCAGGCCCCACGACATCCCAGAGCGCAGGCCGCAGAGGGCTGGGCCTGGAATCATGAAGACCCAAGTTCAAATCTTGCCCTGCTAGCTTGTGACTCTGGTCAAGTCACTCAACCACTCTCAGACTCAGTTTCTTCACCTGTAATGGAACAGCTTTGGCAATCCTTCCCTCTCGCCCCCAACAAGTACAAAATCTATGATCTTATGATCCTATAGAGTCTTACTGGGGGATGGGGTGGTTGTGAAAGTGAGCCGGCATGCTATTTGCTGCCAGTACAAGAGGGTGATCAGGGGAATCTGCAAGAGGACTCTGAATCACCTGTTAGCAGTGAAGGGAGCTGGCGGGTGTTCTGAGTTTTAATTCTTCCTTATCCTCTTCCTGGCTCCAAGAAAGGAAACTACTGTTCAAGCCCAATGTCAACAAGGACTGTCACCCCTGGAACAGGTCACCACACACAGAATGGATCAGCGTGCATGCACACGTGCGCGCGCGCACACACACACACACAGTAACCCGCCTACCATCGGCAGAAGTGAGCTTGGAGTCAGCTCCCTCTCTCCCCCAGAGTCAGGTCTCAAGCACCCCATTCTCCCCAGAAATGATACTAGGCTCAAAGAAAGCCAAGGATGAGATTATGGCTCATCACCTCCCCTTCATGGATCCACTCACTCAATGAACACTGATGAAGCACCTTCTGTATACCAGGGAGTATGCTGAGCCAAGTGGATAAAAAGCCAGAACAAGCAGTGGTCTTGACTCTTGGTACAAGGGAGTGTGATGCAGCCACAAAGTGAAAAAGGAAGTGGGATGTGCTTCCTCAAAGACACAGGAAACATCCAACTAGGTGTTGGGAGGAGGGGGCAGCACAGAAGAAATGATTGCAGAGTGAATGGAGAAGAGAAGGAAGGACTTCCACAGGTGATGCTGGAAAACAAGAAGGAGATGGAAGAGGAAGTGTGGCTGTTGTTGCAGGGTGCACAAGCTCTATTCCTGGCCTTGGACACATAAACACTTTTAATAAGGCTACTGACCTCTGCCTCAGTTTCTCCATCTGGAAAATGAATAGAGTGGATGATCTCTAAGGTTCATTCTTACTCAGACATTCTAGGAATCAGATTCTAAAACAAGACATAAAAGGTGCCTAATTCCTATAAAAACTATACCAAGGCTAGCTAGGTGTGCAGTGGTTAGAGCACCGGCCCTGGAGTCAGAAGGACCTGAGTTCAAGTGTGGCCTTGAACACTTGACACTTACTAACTTGCACGACTGTGGGTAAGTCACAACCCCGATTGCCTCAGGAAACAAACAACCTCCCCCCTCCACATGCCAAACCATACTTGGGCTCCAATTTTCACGAGTCAGGAGGTGGGTTTCATCTAATTTCTCCATACTAGTTTACTTTATTTTGATTTTCCTAACTTAAACATCTTCCATGTCAAAATCCACTATCTTAAACCTCTTTCTAAGGTCAAGGCACCTAATGGGATCCCATATGTTCCCTTCCTTTCACAATGTGGAGTTAATCACCACTTCTTATGCAACAGCAATCATAAACCACTGTCTCAAATCCTGCATTTTCCAGCCACTTTTACAACTCGAAACAGAGGGAGTGGCTTAAAGTTCAGAGAAACATATTACAATATTTTCCCCTGGAAGAAACAAGCAAAAGACCTTCCTCGGGGAATAAATCAGGCCTCTGGCTGTGGCTATCCCTTTGGCCCTGAGCAAATCCCTATTTAGACAGCCCATCCAAAAGCAATGCAAATGAACTGCCCTTCCAAGACAAATTTTCCAAAACCCCCAAATCTCAAGCTAATGTCTGAAGCCTATTGACTCCCATAGCAGCCGATGATACCCCATAATCCACCCCGAGATGCTCCAAATCAGGACCACTGACTACTTTCACAGGTATCTTTTTTGTGGAAGAGAATAATATCGTGATTGGCTGCAGCTGGCAGGGGTGGGAAGGCAGGGAAGGAACATGAAGCTTAAAAGTGGCCCAGGACAACGGTTCCCTTGCACAGATCTCACCTACCCAGCACCTGGTGACTGACCAGGCCTTCTTCCCCCCTGCTGCTGCTGTGGATGGGGAATGCCAACATCGTTTCCCCATTTTTCAGTTGAGGTAACAAAAGCCTAAGAGGGTGCTGCCCACTCAGGGACCCCAGGGAGGAAGCAGCAGCCTCAGGACTCCCCCCCTTCCCTCTCATCGGAGGTCAGCCCAAAGGCCACTTGGGTCTGCACTCGCTCGGACTCCCTGCAGCCTCTCACCCTACTGATAAGCCTCTTTTTTGTTTCTCTTTTCTCTAGATTTTGGGGACACCTCTGTCTCCAGGTTCTCCTCCTACCTTTCTGACCCTCTTTCCCAGATGTTTTTTGCTGGCTCCTCTGTCAGGTCAAGCCCATTAATTCCAGGGTTCCTTCAGGGCTCTATTCTTGGGCCTGTTCTCTTCTCCTTCAACAATATTTCACCTGAGGATCTCATCAGCACCCATGGATCCAAGGACTATTTTTATGCTGATGATTCTTCCAATCTATCTAACCTGCTCTAATCTCTCGGCTGACCTCCAATCAGCCTCTCCAGCTGCCTTTCAGCCATTCTGAACTGAATGTCCAGGAGACATCTGAAATCCACTTCATCCAAAATGGAGCTCATTCTGTTTGTCCCCACCTTCCAATCTCCTCTATTACAGTAGTGGGATATGATATCGTCAGAGTCCTTCAGGCTCATGCCAGGGCTCATCCTGGATTCCTCACTCCCTCTCGCCCTCCATCCCCGTCTAAACTACTGCCAAAGCCTGTCTGTTTCATTATTCCCACATCTCTCAAACACACCCCCTTCTCTCCTCTGACAGTGCTCTCATCCCCTTACACCTTGATTACTGCAATAGCCTGCTGCTGGCTCTGGCTGTCTCAAGCCTCTCCTTATTCCATTTAGCCACCTTAGTAATTTCCTAAAGTTCTGGCCAGGTCCTCTTCTTACTCAATCAACTCCAGCGGCTTCCTATTGCCTCCAGGAGCAAATACAAAATATCAGTTTAGCATTCAGAGCTCTTCATGACCTAGCCCCATCCAACCTTTTCAATCTTCTACATCCTCAATATGAACGCTGATCCTATGATCTTTGCCTAGCTGTTCCCAAAACAAGACACTTCATCTCTTGGCTCTGGGCATTTTCTCTGGCTGTCCCCTATAACTGGAATATTCTTCCTCCTCCTCTCCATCTACTGGCTTCCTTTAAGTCCACCTAAAATTCCATCTTCTCCAAGAAGCCTTCCCCAACAAATGAACTGCCCATCCAAGCTCAATTTTGTCTTTTGCCTCTTTTGTATCCCCAGAACCTGACACAGACAGGTTCAGTTAATATTTACTGACTGATTAACCTCCTATCAGAGGCATATCCTAATCATTTATTGATTTTATTTATTTATAGATAATATATATAATAAATAGATATATTTACAGAATATGAAATTTCTATGTATATTTTTTTGCATTTACCTATCAGTAGTCTGTGCCCTTCTAATTTTGTTTTGATATTCCCATCACCTGGCTCCTAGTAGGCATTTAATAAATGCTGATTGTCAAAGGCTCCTTCTACCAGAAGACACTGCTTCTTATAGCACTTAGCTCCTGAGGGTGGCAAACCTCACCAAGGCTAACAAGTAAGTCACTGCTTCCAAAGGATGGTATTATGGGACCAGAAGGACAGGCTGGCTATTTTCATCGAGTGAAGACCAAGACAGGTTCAGGCTTAGCATTTTCAGAGGACATGCTAAACAGAGAGTGCAGGCCTGTCCTGGGTTGGAAGGAAAGGTGATGCAGACGCCTCTCTGTGCCGGCGGAAAGCACAGTCCCACCCCTTTGGGATAGGGAGCCTCCGGTCCTACATTTGATGTTTCATCAATAGCTATGAAAACAAATCCTAAACTCATTGTTTGAATTTGCTCAGTTGGGAAGAAAAAAGTGTCACTTCACTGTGATTCCCAACTGGGTGCTTTTTCAAAAAAGATCAGATGTTATTCCTCTGGTTCGTGCACACATCTGACTTCCTTCCCTCAATATTTGTTTGACTTTTTTCTCCGATGGGGATCGGGTACTTTGCAAACAGTTTGGAGAGGTCAGCCTTCCCTGCATCTTCTCTCAGCACCTCCCTGAGCTTCTGCTCTGTTCTTTTCTATCTTCTTATAGCAATACTCTCTGCAGCAGCTTGCATCAACTATTTTCACTCCAGTTCCCATGAGCCTTCAGTGTGTAAATCAATGCAAGCTGTAGGTAGAGCAATCCTCACAGATTACTCAAAATTGCTCAAAAGGAGTCAAAGGCATGGAGTTTCCCCTGTCTTGCAGAAGGCATTAAAAATATTTGCTTCTAACTCTAGTATGAATGATCCTTGATGGCTCCTTATTTCAGAGATATTCCCATTATGCCTTGAAGACTGGAGCACTTCGAGCACTCAGCTGAAAGTCTGAACTACCAGTTCTTTGGACAACAGCTTCTCCAGAAATTTTTCATCAAGTACTTGAAAAGAGGACAATAAAGAATGCTTAGGAAAAGTGAGTTTTAAGAGCCAAGTTGTGATAATACCTAGACTGGGTAATTTTAGAGAACAACAGTCACTCGGATCAAACAAACAAGCTACCAAGTTAGGATGTCTCATGTGGAAGAATACCACAGTATCATGTGGGAAGACTCCTGCTTCTACAAAGCTCGGCTTGGGCGTGGTTATGAGGAAAACAAGCTGCAAGGAAGGCCTATATTTGACAAGCCCAAAGACAACTTAGCTCTGACTCCTGGATTTTAATTAGGATGCTCTCATCACCAAACTGGCCAGGTAAAAAGAAACATGAAAATCTTCGGCCTCCTTAGCACCCTCTGTGCCAGGTGTTGTGAGTTGCAGCTTCACAGACGGTGTCCAAAGGCTAGGTAGAAGGGGTCTCCAAGATGCTGCCTCTTGCTAAGGAACTTAAATGGTCTCACCAATGGCAGATTCTATCGTAGGTGCACGTCTACAAAGTTATATCTTGATGTGTCCCTATTTGCCTCACTGTATGATAAAAAGGATGTCCTGGGTTCTCAGAGTCTATGCTAGTTGAGTGCTGGCTCAAGAGGGTTCTGCCAAGTTGGAAAGGCTTATTGCATGGTTCCGGGAACAGGCGGCTGCCAAAGCACAGGAGATTCTATCGTCAAGAGGTTAAGTCATTAGCAGATGAATTCTTTGGTTATGATGGTGCATGAGAATCTAATGTTTTGTAAATGCTTAGGCTGACCTGGCATTCCCTAGACAGTCCAGTGGAGCCATGACCAGAAGGAAAGAACCTCTTGCTGAGCCCCTCCCTAGAAGCCTATAATGTGGCCCAATGAGATCTAGGGAAGACAGACACTTATTCTTACAATCAAACCGCTACCTGGGACAGTGTAAATAGAATAGTTAGACGTAAACTTCGAACACCTATCTAAGACTCAGAAGCTTTTATTGCTGGACCCATACATCATCTGGGGACTTGTGCCAATCGGCAAATGACAGAAGCATCAAGCAAATGGTCCTTCGGGTGCTCCAGCCTTCTGGCTATACAATTATTATGAGATAGTATAAAATTAATTCACCTTAAGTAAAATTTTGTTGTTGTCGTTGTTGTTCAATTATCTTGATCCTTCATGACTCTGTGGACCACAGCACACCAGTGCTGTCTACGAGGAGGTTTTTGGCAAAGATACTGAGTGCTTCACCATTTCTTTCTCCATTGAAGTAAGACAAACGGGGTTAAGTGACTTGCCCGGGCTCATGAAAAGAGTATCTGAAGCCAGATTTGAAGTCAGTTCTTCCTGACTCCAGACCCACTGCTTTAGCCACTGAGCCACCCAGCTGTCCAAAAATGATCATGATGCTAGTAGCTAGCATTTACAGAGCATTTTAAGGTTTGCAAAGTACCTTATACATATTATCTTAATCCTTACAATAATCCTGGGTGGATGCTATTATTATCTCCATTTTACAGATGAAGAGACTGAGGTTGAAAAGTGAAATTATCTGCCACGATCACACAGCCAGTAAGTATGGAGGGCAGGATTTGAACTCACATTTTCCAAACTCAGCATCCAGTGTTCTATCCATTAAACCATCTGGCTCCCTAGCAGGTATTACAGGTTACTTAGTATTATTTTATGAAGTACTATTATATGTACTATTATACTTAGTACTATTTTATGAAGGGAAAACTGAGTCTAAGAGAGGCCACCCAAATTTCTATGCTATTATCACTATTACACATTTTGTACATGTTGCCAAGCATAAGGTTTAGTCCAGATCCATATCTAACCACTCACTGGACTCAGATGATTCTGGAGGAGAAAGTGAGGCAGGTGACCTTGCCCAGCCTCCCTCCCTTCAATCCAAGTCCTGACATCCTCACCTCCCTAATGTCATGGACCTCTCGGAGCTCAAAGGACAAACAACAATCTTCTCCCTCAGTAAATGGGGCCTCTAGGTGGCCATGGTGCACAGAGAGCTGGTTCTGGAGTCAGGAAGACCCAACTTCCTGAATTCAAATCTGGCTTCAGACACTTCCTAGCTGCGGGACCCAGGGCACGTCACTGTTGGCCTCAGTTTCCTCACGTAAAATAAGCTGGAGAAAGAAACGGCCAATGTCTTAGCATCTCTGCCAAGAAAACTCCGAATGGAGTCATGATGGATGAAAAACGACTTAAAAACCCCCCAAAAAACAAAAAACGGGCACGGGGCTTTTGGGGGAAAAGTGTGACTGGAACACACATTAAGCTTTGACCCTCTAACCAACATTAACCAAAGAATTTCACTTCTCCCAAGTGAAAAATGTTCAACACTTGAGTGCTACTAATATTTTTTTTATGGTGAAAAAGAAGATCAAAGTTTAAAAGGAAAAAAGAGAGATAGTCCGCTCTCTCCAGCCAAGTTTGTGTGGCTCAAAGTTTCTGCCACATGTTGGAAACTCTCAGGGATGGGGGAGGGGTGAAATGGTGAATCGCTCTGGGTTTCCCGACTCCTCAGTATTCAAGTAAAAGCAGATGAACTTAAAAAAAAAAAAAAAAAAAAAAAAGAATTGAACGTTCTGGTAACACTATATGCTGCTACTGTTTCCCCAGGAGTCCCTTGCAAATAAGTATCAAGAACTCAATAGATACTTTCCTGGTAAAATACATAAACAGATAAATAAATTATCACTGGCTGAGGAGCATTTCAACATCTGGTAGCTCACTAAAGCCTGTCAAACAAGTCAAGAGACACGCAGGGCCAGAGAAGATCAATCTACAGCTCCTGCCTTGAGAACTGGACAGGAAAAGTTATATCCCTGCTTCCCCTTCCCTTCCAAGAGAGAACATGACCCATTTAAGTCAGTGAGTGACCACGATGTTGTCTTCCAATGAAATAAATAATGCTGGTCATCAAATCTTAGAAATTTAATTGATAATTTAACTGCTGGAATCACAAAGGACAGGAAAGGAACCTTCCTGATTAGCTCTGTATTCCATTCCCAGGAGCCAGAAGCTTCACAATGGCATAACTTTAAAGTCATATTCCATCTAGCTTTCTGAAGTTCAAATCCCACTGCAGACATTTCACTATGTGATTCTGAGCAATTCACTTAATCTCTGTCTGCCGCGGGTTCCTCAGCTGTAAAATGGTGATGCCAAAAGTACCTACCTCCCAGGGCATCTGAGAGAATAACATGAGATAGTATTTCAAAGAACTCTACAAACCTTAAAGTGCTATGTAGAAAAGCTACCTATTTTATTAGGCCAAACTAACTATTGCTCCTCTTATTTTCCCATGGAATAGAATTTTACCATCATGCCTAGATGTCCCTGGGATTATCTGCTCATGGAATTACTGAATGTTAGAAATGAAAGGGACCACAGAATGGAAAGTTAGAGCTGAAAAGCACACGAGAACATTGGCAATAGAAGGGACATGAAAACATAATTATCAGAACTGGAAAGGATCTCCGACGTAAAATGTCAGGGTTAGACAAGACCTCAGAACACAGAATATCAGGACCTTGCCTAATCCCCTCATTTAACAAGAGGGAACAGAGCTCGTTGCAACTTGCTGCCAGATATTTCTGGACTGGTTTTCTGATTTTTGTCCCACTGATCATTCCGTGTTCCCTCCTACTTTTTGCACCAGGCTTAAATGATCTTCCCATTTCTTTGATAAGCAAGTGGTGGGTATATTAGCATTCTGTCTGTTTTACTGTTCCTTAGCCAAGCTATACAGGGTTTGGCTTTTGAAAATTCTCCATAAATCAATTCTTCCATTCCCTTAAGCAACAGTACTGCTCTGTCCTTTGAAAGAGCTCCAGCTGAAGTCTTGGCTAAGTGTGGGATGCCTCCATCTGCATTCTGTGTTTCAGAGATAGTGTCATCGCAAAGTGATGACTGGTTCCCTATTCTCGAAGCTGGGACATAGGAACTCCCTGTATAAACTCCAAAGCAACTGCTGCCATGTCCACTGCTCCAAAAACTAGATGGAAATCCTACTGCCCACGGAATCAAGTCTGAACTGCTTGGTATATAGTTTGAACTACTTCCCACCCCTAAACATGTTTATCCTTTATTTGTCTTTCCTCATTCTGTTCCATCTATGAACCCTCTTTCCCAATTTCTACCTAACAATATCCTGCAAATTTCTCAAAGGCTACTTCCTCCATAACACCTCCCCTGAGCACTCATCCAGTGATTGCTTCTTTATCTCCTCTCATGGAATTTCTCATATGAATTCTCATATCTAGTTATATTCTCATCTATATAATTTGTATTCATCTATATTATATTCTATACCAGGGGTTCTCAAACTATGGCCTGTGGGCCAGATGCAGCCCACTGAGGACATTTATGCGGCCCGCTGGGTTATGGGAAATGGGCTGAGGGGCGGAGACAGAGGGTGAGCTTTTGTTTTTACTATAGTCCGGCCTCCAACAGTCTGAGAGACAGTGAACTGGCCCCCTATTTAAAAAGTTTGAGGACCACTGTTCTATACCATATCTGTACACAAGTCTTTCCTCACTAAATAATAAGTTCCTTGAAGGCAAGGGAAATTTCTAATTTAATTTCTATGTCCTTCTGTACTCCATCCTTGGCTTTGAATATAAATGTAATTTATATAATTGCACATAAACAACACTAATATGTTTGCTAGATAAATGAATGGATGAATGGATAGATACTCCATTTGGAAAAAATATTCTCCAAAGTTTTTTAACTGTCACTTTTAGATATAGAAGCAAGTTCAGATAGTAGAGGACAGGAGCAGAGTTGGGTCTTATAAAACATATCAGGGCATTAAAATGAACTGGAGTTGGGGAGGAGAGTTAAGAATCAAGAAAGTCTTGTGAAGCTACAATGGGAGTTAAAAGCCGCTCTAACGGGATGACAAAAATCAGACTGCAAGGAGAGCATCTCAATTCTTAATTCACCTCTGTTGCCTCTACCAATGAGAATGAAAACTGGAAATGACAGAAATAATTAATATGAACTATGATTTACATAGACAGCATAATGAATAGTTCAAATCTTGGCTCAGACATACTAGCTGTGTGATCCTGAGCAAGTCATTGATTCTCTCTGTTTTAGTTTCCTCACATATAAAATGAAGAGACTGGATTCAGGGGCCTCTAAGGTCCCTCAAAGTTCTATATCTATGATCTTTTAATCCCCCAAGAGAAGCTGCATACTTCAGCTTTGAAAAAAAAAGGGCAAATTTTATTTAGTTACTGTCAGTTATATTTGAAAGCTATTGGAAAAGGCTTTCTAGGTCATGTGACAATATGATGGAGGACTAGATATTTTCTCCAATCCTCATAATGTCTTAAACCTATCCAAAGTAGGACTTATGCATTGGTGATAAAGTAATTTCAGTTGTCTCCACAATCTAGGACAGACATCAAGAATACGCAAGATAAAAACTTAATGAACAGAGGAGAACAATATTCTCTAATCCCTACCATGCATTCATTCAGCCTCCTCTTCAATCACTTGTCAAGTTTCCAACCTCAGGGCTCTACAAGTCAACACACATGCTTGCAACCAAACTCAACTCTGCCTCTCGGGCTACTCCCCCCTGAATGCAGAGGAGATCCAAATGACAGAAATTTGTTCAGGCTGCCACTGAGCAGTGCTCTGTGCCACAACAGACCATGGCCAGAGAATGGAGGCAAAGAGGGCTACCCATGCACGTAACAAAATTTTATTCTATATCCTTCCCCCTTTCCTCCATGCTTCCTCCTCACTGCTGGAAAGCTAAACTCCAAGGGACAGAGTTTTGAGCATCTGGCAATATGACGTGTTGGTAGCGTGTGACACGTTATAGTATGTGACTTGTTGGCAGCGTGTGATGTGTTGGTAGCACGACGTAGCATGTTGAATAATTTCTTCAGTGAAGTGATGTAGTCTGATAAGATTTTATTTAAAATTTTGAATTGGTACTGAATTGATATTGATCTATAATTTTTAGAATGCTTTCTTTTTTCAACTTTTGAGAATAATGTGTAGTATCGGTAATAATTTTTCCTTTAAAGTTTGATACAATTATCCTATGGATCCATTAGAACCAAGTCTCCCCTTCCCTCCCCCACCCCGTAATAGTTCCTTTAATAGATATTATTTTCTTTTGTGCAGTTGGATCATTTAAAATTTCTGCATAATATCCAACTAGTTTGGGTTAAGTTTACATTTCTCTATTTTTGTTTTCTTAGTTTTCTTGCTACATAACTATGCAAAACATGATTCTAAAAATTATTTTTACTGTGATTTCACTTTGATCTTTTGTTATTTTGATTTTTTCTGCCTCATTCTTTTTACTAAGCTTGGCAAAAAGTTTTTCAATTTTCTTCATCTTCTCAATGAACCACTTTTTACTTTTACTACTGCTATGATCTTTTTGGTTTCCAGTTTCATCTTTTTTCCTCTGATTTTCAATATTTCCTCTTTTATGCTTTTTTTGGGGGAGGCACTTATTCATTGGGTGAGTTTTTAAAAGTTAACATTGAGTACTATTTTATGAATGTATGTAGTGACTATTACCCTTGAGGTTTAAATTTACTTGCATTCTGGAAATTGTCATGTTTATTACACCATTATAATTTTCTTTTACATACATATCAATGGTTTCTATGATTTCTTCTTTTCTGACCCATTCATTATTTAGGATTTCAATGTCAAGTATCTATAGGAATTTGGGTCTTTTGCTTGTTGTCTTTTAACTAATTACTATTCTTGTTGAAATATGATCTACAAACAATGTGTTTAATCCTTAGCATACTTTTTGGCAGTCCCATTTAAATCTTTTAAGACTTTCTCCAACAATCTGTTCAACTCTATATTTTCATCGCCATTTCTCTATTTGTTAAATTTGTTCAAAACTAAGAAAGGGACAATAAGTCTCCCGCTGTTGGTGTATCATGCTTACTTGTAATTCAGTTAATTTTTTCTTTGTGAATTTAGATTTGTTATTTATGGCTCCTTATAGTATAATGTAGCTTTTTGTCTATCTATATGCTATGAATTTTTTATTTTGGTTTTTCTGATCACATGACTACAACTCCTACTTCTTGAGGATTGATGTGTTGTAAAAATAAATTTTATTCCAGCTGCTCATTTTTTTTTGTTTATATATTTGCATTTTTAAGTGCAATTCATGTAAGCAACAGATTGTAAGGTTTTGTTTTCTTATCCAATGTACCATTCTCTTTTGTTTCATTGTTCTGTTTAATACATTCACATTTAAATTTATGAGAATTAGGTTTATATTATTCTCCATTTGTTCCTAATATGGTTTTCTTTTTTTTTTTTCTGAGTTAGGACTTTTTTACTCTTTGTCTCCCATTATTTTTATTTAAGGCATCCTAGAACCACTTTGCCCCTCTATTTGCTGACTTTACACCTAGTTTTGTAGCTGTACGTAACTTGTTAATTTCTTTTTTCTTTTCTCCTTTACCTGGTTACAGGATTCCTTCTCATTTTTTCTCAGTTAATTAAAATATCCTTTCTCTCCCCCTTCAACTTTTTTTCCCCTTAGTGACCACCTTTCCTTAGTAACCTTGTCCGTTATTCCATAGCCCTCTTTTCTTCCCGAGAGCCTAGAGGAATCCCTTTCCCTTCATTGTTTGCCACTGACCAGATTAGGATACATCTCATGTTCCTCTCAATCTTCTTTCGCTCAACTCTTGTCTGAGCCTCCCCATTCTGCAGTTGCATCTTATAAAAACAGTGAATCACCTGGAAGCTGGATCCATGACGTTTCAGTTTCTCCTACACTCTTATAGTTAAGTTCTTCTTTTATCCTTAGATCACTGAATACTTTTAGAAAGAAATAAATCTCTTATCTGTTCCTCTGTTATGTTGTTTCTTACCTCCTAGGAGTCTTTCTCTTTCTAGTTTTTTTTTGTTTGTTTGTTTTTGCTTTTCTTCTAGGGGGTAACTTCATTACTTTTTCTTTACTTGGATGCAGTATTTGTTTATCTTTCTTATGTTTCTCTTGTCTGGGGAGTTTGAAAAGCAAATAATCTGTTTGGGTTTTGTTTGTTTGTTTTGGACAGGGGTAGCTGCACCCAGAGAAGAAACACTGGGAGGGGAATGAAAATTGTTAGCACTAATATCTGTCTGCCCAGGTTGCATGTACCTTCGGATTCTAATGTTTATTGTGCAACAAGAAAATGAATTCGCACACATGTATTGTACCTAGACTTTGTAACACATGTAAAATGTATGGTATTGCCTGTCGTCGGGGGGAGGGAATAGAGGGAGGGGGGGTAATTTGGAAAAATGAATACAAGGGATAATATTATAAAATATATATATATATATATATATATATATATATATATATATATATAATAAAAAAAAAAGAAAGTCATTTAAAAAAAAAAAAAAAAAAAAAACATGGATGAATTAGCTGAAGTCTGCAGGGTATGTCACTTCGAGGTTCATCTTGAGGCCCCCAAATTTTGCAACTATCATTCCATTTCCATTTTTAGTTCCCGGTGAGTACCAGATAGTTGTTATTCAAAAATCTTTTCTTCCTTTCTATAACTTTGTCTGTTTCTTTAAATTCTGCCATCTTCATTACTCTATATACTTTAAGAAAGAAAAGTACTATTAAAAGTACTTTTTATAGACTCTGTTGCTTCTGACTCAAGAAGGGATTTTTTTAAATAGTCCCTTGAGATGGGGTAATTTATTTCATTACTTAATCTCTTCTTGATAATTATACAGAAAGTCTTTTATTTGAATTTTCTTGCCTTCATACTGGAAGGTCTTTTTCCTTATCTCAAGTACAATTTATTCCCTTGGAGCGGATAGCCCAATTTGCTTTTGTTTTTTCCCTAGGAGAACTTGCCACTGTGGATTCAAGTTTTTCTGTTCTACTAAGTATTTCGTCTGTGTAGGCCATAAATTTTGCCATGTTCCTTCCTTCTTTCAAAATTGTGATCTCATTCTTGGTGCATTCTGGAACATTCTGTTATAGTTTCATACTCTTTTGGAATCCATAGTTTTGTGTTTTATCAAGTATGTTGATTTTTTTCTTTTGTCTTGTAATATTTATTTAAAGAGGTGTGCAATCTCTTGGATACTTGAGTATCTACTGATTTATCTTTGTGTGCTCTAGGTTTTTAACTGACTTTTTCCTTCCCCTTTAGAATTGTGGTGTTAGTTTTTTTTTTTTTCCCTCTTTACATTCTCCTGTGGCTTGCTTTCCGACTCTTCCCCACTTGATGGGGCGGCTTTATCATCAAAGCTAGATATCAAAGCTGCCCCAGCTTCCTTTCATGCTGAAGAATTTACTTTTTGTCAGCATTAGTCTCTGTCCTAAGTAGCTTCTGGGGATGACACTAGTTCCAAATGGATTCCAGGGCCCCCTCCTGCCAATTGAAGCTACACACTTCAATTCTCTGCCTCAATTCCTTCTAATCTTTGGCCCAGATAGTCATGAATCAGCATCAGCCATTTTCCCTACGACTAAGGGGAAGACAAGGTGGGCATTTGGACAGAGTGCCTGTTGCCTTAGGATTCCATAAATTCGGGCCCAGCCAGAAAGGAGAAAACTAGATAACCTTTCCTTCTTCTCCTTACCACTATCTCAAATGCTTAAGCAAAGCTGATGCTCACCTAGACAACAGAATGCTAGAGAAAAAAGAAATGTTGAGATTTGCCTTCAGCATCTACAGACAGAGGGAAATTCCTTCCTGGATCCAAACCTAAAATCTGCCTGAACACAGAGACAAGCAGAGGAGAGTACTGGGTGGCCTCCTTAAGGACCAGTGTTCTCCATCATTAACTGATAAAGCCGACACTTTTTGTCCTTAGAGACAACTACGATCGCTCTCTTCTTGGTGCAGAATCCTCTTTGAGGTTACTGAGGATTGGAGGAAATGCCTCATCTTCGGCCTTCTCGGTTCCATGACCCAGAAGCCCCCCTTTTCTTTCAGCAGTAAACACGGTATGTGTTTGTGTGTGATGTTGGGAACACAACCAACTCATTTTCTCTCCACATTCTACACAAGTTTTCCTGAATGCTAAATTCGTCGCCATCTGTGCCTTCTGTACATACCAAACATAGCTTCTTGTTTTAAACAGTGACTCAAAATGGAATGTGAAGGCAGGCAATGCAAACAACTTCCTCTGTCCATCGTAGTACAAAAGAGACATCAGAAGAAACCCTGAGAGTATGAGTTCGTAGAAGCTTTCACTTTGTTCCTGAATTATTTACAACAAAAAGCTGAAATGATGATCAAATCATAATTTGGGGGCTATTGGTAAAATCAGTTAAAACTCCAGTTAAGAAAATATTTATTAAAAAAAAGGAAGAAACTGAAGGAACATGAAAAAAAAAAAAGAAAATATTTATAAAGTTCTTAGAATCTTCCCCCATCTCCATCTTGCCACATACTTTTAGCTCTGTAATCCTCTACTTTGTCTTCCTTCTAGAGAGATGTTTTTATGAATCAAGTCCTCTAATCATTTTAAAAGACAACTAATGGTAGAAAGAAGAAGAAACAAATTCAGTTCGACCACGTTTCATACTTTTCACACCAATTCTCTTTTATTGATAATATTTCTATCCCTTTTAGAGTCAAGAAGCAAAGATGAGGATAGATTGTGACTTATGTCCTCACTGCATCTTAAGACCCATTCATCTCTCTAGGCCATCTTGTCACTATTTGCTGCCACGGTCATATTCCCCTATGCCTAGACCAGAAACGTTCTGGTCCTTCAGAATTCATTCTGGGGACAGGAATCTAATCACCTGTGGAATTGTCAGCCTGGGATCCAGCAGCCTCAGCTGTAGTCTGAATGAATCCAAACTTACTGAGATTGCTATGTCTGCCTGGCGCCTGCACCACACTCCAGATCAGACCATGTTTTACTTTCACATCCTATCTGGTCAGCCACCCAGGACACTTTCCTATGGTTCCTGCTTTCCACCTCTTGTCCTTCTGAAAAGCATCTTCCAGATGACTGCCCTATAGATCAAATCAGCATCCCTGGGACTCCCCAGATCCTCTCTTTTCTGGCTACCCCTCTCCTATATATGTTTCTTCCCCAATTCGAATGTAAGCTCCTTGAGGGTTAGGAATAGTATCATTTTTTAAATTTGTATGTCTATACTTAGAATTTTTCCTGGCACAAAGCAGCTGTATATAAATTATTTTTCTTTCTTTTATTCTCAATCATTTATCACATTGGTGAAGCCCCACTTGCATCGATGCCCATCAAAGCCTTTAGAACAGGGGTTCTCAAACTGCGGCCCGTGGGCCAGATGCAGCCGCTGAGGACGTTTATGGGCCCTCCAGGTTATGGCAAATGGGCTGAAGGACGGAGACAGAGTATGAGCTTTTGTTTTTACTATTGTCTGGCCCTCCAACAGTCTGAGGGACAGTGAACTGGCCCCCTATTTAAAAAGTTTGAGGACCACTGCTTTAGAATCTGAGAATTAAACAGAACTTAAATGAGGTCATAGGATCACAGGGCCTCAGTTTTAATAAAGGTTTTTTCCTTTGCTCTAGAAAGATCTGAGTGCATCTCATCAAAATAAGCCTGAAAAGGAATTCCCCAGACAGCATCGTTGACAAATTCATCAATGAGCTGCCAGTGGAATTGGGCATGGGAACTGTTTTCCCTAAAGACAGCACAGCCCGCTTTTGGATGGCCCTAATTGTTTAGAAGCTTAACTCATTTTTCAAGGAGTCAACATCTATTTCCCTGCACATTCTGCCTATTGCTCCAGGTTCCTCTTTCTGCAGTCTAGTTGTACAATTCAAATCTGTCTTCGACATGAATGACAGGCCTTTCAATATCTGGAGACAGCAATCCTTTCCTTCCCCTCCCCCAGCCCATGCCTAAACATTCAACAGTTCAACATCGAATTCATTCCTTTACCTCTGATCCTGGAAAGGTAGTTTGTCCTTTCAAAGAAAGAAATCTGAGCTACTATGCAAGGAAGCATCTTAAAGGCCCTTCTCTGATAATCTTTCCTCTAAGTTGTAAAGGAAACTTTGTATGTAAATATGTATAATTTGAATCAGAATATATATAAATATATATGTATATGTGTGTATATGTATGTGTATAATTTGAATCAGAATATATATATATATTGTGTATATGTATATATGTATATACGTATAATTTGAATCAGAAGCAGTAATGACATAATGTACTATCAAATAAATTGTTCTCCTTGTGATTTGTCTGGAGAAGCAAACACTTTAAGAGTTATGGAGATACTATTGAGAGAATAATTATACCAGAAACTTTCATTGGATATAATGTCAACATTATCTCAAGTGACTACAGAGAAATCTGCAAAAACAATATAAAATTTGTCATTTGATCTCTCCTTTCTCTAAATCCACTGTTAGGTGAGATACAACATTCAGGTAAGACAGAGCTGGCTTAGGAGTCAAGAAGTCTTGAGTTCAAGTTCTACTTCTGACAAGTATTGGCTATGTGACCCTAGGCAAATCATTTAAACTTTCAGTACCCTAAGCAATCCCTCAACCAATTAGTGGCAGAGAAGGCGCCAGCATGAACTGTTGGAAGGAGTTTAATCACATGGGAACTCCCTATACCACTGAAATCGCAGTCTCACTCTCATACCCTTTCATAACAGAAGCATTAATACTATTAACATCACTGATCAGTTCTATAACAGTTTCTCTGAAATTCACCCACATTTACAAAATTAGCAGTTCACATCACAGAAGTGTACACAGGATCTTTGATTTCCTAGAACTGTAGAAGGAAACTTCAAGGTGAACCAGTTCAACATTCTTGTTTTACAAGAGAACAGAGTGATATATGGACAGAAATCTGATGTGGCCAGACAAGTAAATGGAAAAGCCAACCCAGGCTCAATGATCTCCAGGCCTGTGCTCTTTCCACTCTACTGTCTCAAATATATTTTCCTAAAAACAAAATCATATATGTATACAAATATTGTATTTAACTTATACTTTAACATATTTAAATATAATATTTGTATACATAAATGATTTTGTTTTTAGGAAAATATATTTGCCATCTTGGGGCGGGGAGAAGGAGGGGAAAAACTAGAACAAAAAGTTTTGCGATTGTCAATGCTGAAAATTTACTCATGCATATATCGTGTAAATAAGAAGCTATAATAAAAACAAAACCATACAAACAAAATCCTTCATACAAAGGTTTTCGAATACAATCTGGTGGAATTCACATGGCAAGCCTGGATCAGCTTGACCAACATTCCTTATTCCTTAAGAATTTCAAATCCAAGCCAATTCTGAACCCAAGTGAAGGCAGTGGCCTCTATCCAAAGGAGGTGAATTGGGGGATACGTTTTGCCACTTTCCCCTGTGTCTAGCTGTGGCTAATTGATTTGGACTTTCTGTTTTCCTTAGATTGGATGCCATCATCACCATCGCAGTCACGGAACTAGACCTGTCTCCATCATGCATTTCATGTACTTCCTCCCTGACAGGGCTCATCAATCCCTACTGCTTTTTACCCAGCTGGGGCCCAGCACTTTCCCCTGGGGAGACCTTTGCTGCTCTCGATACTTAACCCTTGAACCTGGATTAATCCATCACCTCCAACTGAATGGTGACACAGAGGAGACCTCTCCCTGAAGGCAGGGCTGCCCGCCTTCCACTTGGGAAGCAGGGAGAAAGCCATCCACAATATCTGTCTGCTTTCTTTTGTTCCTATTGCCTCATGCTTGCCATAATGATGGCTACTTGGCTGATTTAGCTGAAATGGAGGGAGGGCAAGGGGATGCATTTAATATAGCATCCTCTATGTTTTTGTTAAATATTTAGGAGGTTCCTTTGGGAAAATCTGATAGAACTCTCTTTCCCTAAATGTCCCAGAAGGAGAAACTATAATTCTGGAATAAGATTTTCTCTCAAAGTCTTTAAGGGGAAAAACTTTTACATATTCTTATTGATAGATACTTATCTGAATCTTATTACTGAAGGGATGAGAAATCCTAACTCCAGAGGACAGAACAGGTTTTTCCTAAATCTAATCTAAACAGCAACCAATCCTTAAAAAACAAGACAAAATCATATACCCATGTATGCATATGTATGGCTCAATGACTATCTCTGACTTACCTCATAACCAAACTGTAGTTCATCAGCAGTTAACATTATGATGTCATCGTCAATAGCAAGCACAGCTTCTGTTTCTATCTCATCATAGGGGAAAAACCGATTACTCAGTTTGTTTTCAGCTGTTCTTACAACTTTCAAAGGAACTCGGATCTTAGGCCAAAGAGAATCTGAAAAGAAAAGCATCAATCAGAAGAAAGTAGGTACTTGTTTCAACATCAATATATGTAATATACTTATTGCATAAAATTGTTTTATTTTGCTAATTTCCAAATAAAGTAAGGGAATAGTGGTAAGGGACAGACCCTGAAAAATGAGTTTATCCTAATGGCAATGAGCTCTAGAAGAAAGTGCTGGCTTGCCGGGAGACGTCCATGGCTGAGTTTTGTCCCTACACTTACTGATTTGTGGGATCCTGGGCAAGTGGCTTACTCCTCTGAACCCTGCTTCCTTCAGAAGTAAAATAGGAGCATTAATACTTACATTACAAACTCAAGGTATTGTAGTAAAGAAACAACTTGATAAATGTTCAGGTGATATAGAAATAAAAACTATTACAATTTGTAAGGCAAGTATTAGGAGGGTTTATGGCTATCTTGCTCGTACATTAAAAAACAAACCTTTGTAGCATGCAACTGTTGGAAAAACACTGGGCACTAGCACTGAGCATACAAAATAAAGTTTCATAGTTCCTGCCTTCAAAGAGCTTATACTTCAATAGGGGAAATTAAGACATAAGGAAGATGCTGCTTGGAACTTCTAAGAACTTTCTCAGTATAAGGGCAGCTAGAAAGGAGTATATGGGCTGTGAACTGAATATAATTAGTTGATATATTAAAAAAATAAAATTAAGGGGTAAGAAAGAGAAATACACTGGAGAAGGGGAAAGAGAGAGGTAGAATGGGGTAAATTATCTCATATAAAAGAGAAATGAAATTGCTTTTACAGTGGAGAGGAAGAGGGGAGAGAGGAGAGGAATACTTGAACTTAATTCTCATTGGCTCGAAGAGGAAATAACATACACAATCAGTTGGATAGAGGAATCTATCTTGCCCTACAAGAAAGTAGAAGAAGAGGATGGGAGAGGGGGTCTGAGAGAAAGAAGAGAAGATTGGGGGAGGCAGTGAGCAAAATACTTCTAAGGATGAACAGGATAAAGAGAAAGAAAATAGAGGTAAATATACACTTAATCATCATAACTGTATAAAAAATTTTACAGCAAGTTTTTTCTGATAAAGGTCTCATTTCTCAAATATATAGAGATCTCAGTCAAATTTATAAGAATATAAATCATTCTCCAATTGATAAATGGTCAAAAGATATGAGCAGGCAGGTATTAAACAAAGTAATCAATACAACCTAGTCATATGAAAAAATGCTCTAACTTACTAATGATTCGAGAAAATGCAAATTAAAGCAACTCTGAGGTACCACCTATCTGATCAACTAGTATGACAGAAAAGGAAAATGAATTGATACAAAGTGAAATGACCAGAAACAGAGGCCATTGTACACGATAAGAAAAATATTATTGTATGATGATCAACTGTGAACGACAGCTATTTTTAGCAATACAATGATCCAAGCCAATTCCAAGGAATTTGAAAAATACTATCCACCTCCACAGAAAGAACTGATGGAGGCAGAATACAAATTGAAGCATAGTTTTTAAAAACTTTGTTTTCCAAAGATATCTATTGTTGAAATAGAGCAAATCTATCCATGCTACCCTGTAATGTTTTTCAGAGGCCAGAGCTTTGGGATTTTGATGGGGTTAATATTAGCCAGGGAAGCTGAAAGGGACACTATGGAACTTGGGTTCGAGAAGGAGGATTGAATCTTGGCATTTATTGCAATCATAACTAAGGTGATTTCCTGCTCCCAGACTGACTGTGCAGAGCCAGGGAAGATGCTCCTGCAGCCCCCTGGGGTGAGGAACCAAGGGCCTTCTTTTTCTTCCAGGTGAAGGGGGGATATCATGATGGGGAACAAGCGAGGGTCAGCAAGCCTGAAAGGAAAAGCACTGTCACCAATTTCTCCTTCCCCCAAAAGAAAGCTGTAGTATACAAAGAAGAGGAGAGATAGAGAAATCAAGTAGAGCAATAAGGCCCCGAGAAGCAGAGACGGCACAACTGGAATGGGAACTTGGCCAACCACAAAAATCTGGTAGAGCTATTCCCACAAGGTGCTTTTCAAAAGCACTTCACCAAACCTATGCTAGGCCTCAGTTTCCCCAGAATTTGCCTAACCAAGCCATGGTTTTTCAACCAACAAACAACCAACAACTAATGTAGAGAAGAGACTTCTTCTCAAAGGAACAGTTAGAAATCTTCACAGAAACCTGGCAAGGTCCCCAAGGAGTTCACTGCCTACTGACAAATGAAGAAGGGAGGCAGAGAAACTTAGGAACTGTTTCAGACAGAGAGCCTCCAATCCTGCTGGTGGGCCGCAACTGAACCAGGTCTTCCTTTCTTTTTCTCCTTGGTAGCTTGAATGGAACAGCTTCTCGTATCTTGTGCCTCATCCTGTGTGTACTGGTGGGTGGGGGGCAGACAAAATAGAAATATCACCTTCCATTCATAGAGGATCCAGGAAAATATTTCTTAAACACTTGGCTAATGTTATGAAAAACAAACAGTTGGGCAGGATGAATCAGTAACCTCACTCTCTCTCTCTCACAGGCACAGCTTTTAGCCCAGGCTAAAGAGAAAAAAGGACTTTTTGTGTCAATCTAAAAAAGACTAAAGTGTATTGACTAGCTCTTGTCTCCATGTGGTATGCCAAAAGAGATGTGTGAGCAAACGAAATGTTTTTTCAACTTGGCAAAGGTGTTAAAAAGTATAGGAGATGACTGATGGTGACCCTACAGCCATCTGGCCCGCCATTACCACAAGCACAACCACAGGTCCCAAGAATCAACACTCACTTCCTTGCCAAATGTCGAACCACTTTAGGAGATCCTAAGTTCTCCTGGGCAGCTGGAATCCTGAGTCAGGATCATGGAACACTAGAACCGCTATCAGGAGATGGCCCCATTTTCTCACCCAAGCTAATGGCAATTTGAGAATAAGAAAGTACACTGAATATGCAACCAGGAGACCTGGGTACAGATTCCACCTCTGGTATGTCCCCTCTGTGATTTCAGACAAGCCATTTCCTCTCAGGTTTCTCGATGATAAAATGTGGTGGTTAGCCTGGAGGATTTCTCCAGTTCTCTCCTCCCAGATCTAAGTCCCATGATCCCTGATCAGCTCCTCTGGATTTCCCGTCCTGCCTTTCCAAAGCCAAAGCCACCTTGCCTGTCAAAGTATTCAAATAACCACATTTGGATATGGTCCCTGGTGGGGAGGGAGAGATGCTGCAAGGCTACACAACCTCAAAATTAAAATCAATGAAAACACAAGAAGACCTAAGGCAAACTTGTCTGAAATTTACAGTAAAAGAGAAGAACTTTACTGAGATAATGGTTCTCATCTTCATATTGATCTTGAGAAGGAACAAGGGACAGAAGAGAAATCAATCATCATCCTTTTCTTCTGACAGATTTCAAAAGCCATGTGATGAAAGTGAGCCAGAAATTTCTATCACTGATCCTATTTACTTAAACTTTAAGCTAGTAATTTTGACTTAAGTGTTTAGTTGAGTTAGAGAAAGGAGGAGGGAAGAGGAATGGGACAGCGAGGGAGAGGAGGGGGTAAAGAGACACAGTCAGAGTCAGAGACACACAGAGAAAAACATTTCTGCCTTCACCAATACTCCAAGCAGCAGACATGTTAACCGCAATATTTATTTTAGCGAATGCAGAGAAAGTGAAAAACATTACTTTTGCCTCTAATATTTCAAAGCCTTGGATGCTTTTAAAAATTACTAATGCTTTACATTAAAAGTCACATGTATTTGCAGGCATGGGGGCCAGTCAGAGCTGACAGCTACGTTTGCCAACTGAACAAACACTCTACTGAAGATTAAACACGGTTCTTGTTCTCTCCTGCATCTCCGGGGCCAACACGTCAATTAAAACCACCACAAAAAGAAGTGGGTCCAGTTCTCAAAGTGTCAAAATTTGGCCTTCAGCAGATAACACCACTTCCAACGTTCCCTCACTTCAGCCCAGATTCAGAAGATTTAAAGAACAGCCACATCTCTCAGAGCTCCAGGATTTGTGGCCAGGCTGTTTCCTGAAGCCCTCCTGGCAGTCAGCAGTGCTCAGGGCTGGGCTACACTGTCCAGTCACCTCGGGAAGATGTGGAAGGAAGAACTGGGGCAAGTTTGCAGCCAGAGGGCCTAGCCTCTGGGGTTGGCTCAGCTGAAGCCCATGAACTGCCCCCAGGTTGCCCTGGGAGACCAGAGAGATCACTGGCAGAGTTATGGGACTGGTCCTAAGTGACAAAGGGAGCATCCCAACATTTCCCTAATGCCTTGCCCGGGGCCATCTCTTCTCCCTCTAAACTATTCCACTCGGTGATCTCAGCAGCTCCCAGGGGTCCAATTATCACCTCTTTCCAGATGACTCCCAGATCTCTTGTCCATCCCTAGTCTCCTTTCTGTGCTCCCAACCCACATCAACAACTGCCTCTTGGGCACATAGAACTGGATCTCCCAAAACATTTCATACTCAACTTGTCCAAAATAGAACTCATTATTTTCCCTCTTTCCAGATGGCCTATTACTGCAAAGGGTACTACCACCCTCCCTGCTAACAGTGGTTCCAAATCTAGATTCATCCTTAAATACCCTCCCTCCTTCCCTCCCACCTATTTAAGCCATCGACAAATCTTGTCACTTCCCCCCTCACAACACTTCTGGAATCCGTCTCCTTCTCTGACTCACACAGCTGCCTCCTCTGAGAGGCCCTCACCACTTCTTAGTTGGGACCACTGCAATAGCCCAACCAGGTCTTTTGGCCTTGATCTCCCAAACGCCACAGTAGTTTTCTGACGGGCAGATCTGCCCATGCTAAGCCCTGGCTCGGTGAGCTCCAGCAGCTCCCCGTTCTCTGAGGAGATTTACACTCCTTTGTTGGGCATCTGATACTCTTCGTTTTCTGCTCCTTCTCTGGCCTTCCTACACTTTCCTCTCCTACACACACTCTGATGGCATTTCTTTGAACACTCCACTCTATCTCCTGGATCAGGGCCGTCCCTCGGCTTGGAACGCTCTGCCCCTCACCTTAGCTGAGCTTACTGATGCTCATGGCCAGGTAACCTGCAGCGTGATCATCCTAAATTATAGAAGGGCTGTGTTATGATCAGTATTGGTGGATGGAGATGATAGAATCCTTGGAGCAAATGTAAAATTGATAATATTCAGTTATTCTGCTATGCCCATGTGAATCCCTGGAAAGTTGTTATGTTGACGGCCTCTCCCAAACCACTTCCCCTAGCAACCTTCTTTCCTCAAAATGCTAGGGAATGATTGCACTTACAGACCAGAAATACAAAGGTCTGAGGAACTAATAACATAGTTAGACCATAGCCTATAACAGTAGCACCTCCCACAATCCTGAACTCTGAAATTCCCTTCTGATTGTAGTCCTAATTTTCCACTTCTCCCTCTACTTCAATCTTCCCAAATTCTATTCTATGCCCTATGACCTCTAGTCCTTAATAGCCTTCCCTCTCATCCCACTCCATCCTCCTTATTCTGGCTCCACTTTTATTCACTCTGCAAATCCGTTCGAGTATACACATTCCCCCAGACTTCCTTGTCCCCTTGTTCTTTTGCCGCTTGTTCCTGAGCAATCCTTAATGCTGGATCATCACACAATCTGCCTTTTCTGCTCTATTCGTATGCTGCTGAAGAACACTGGAGGAAGACCCAACAATGTACTGACAGGGTGATCAGATACTCATCTAATCTAATCTCAAATGAGACCGGTTTTCCCATGGTCAACAACTCACTGAACTCTCTTTCAGATCCTCTTCTATGAGCCCTCTTGAGGCTCCTGACCCTGCTGATTACTCTGGTCCCTTACAAGCCCTCTCCTTCCTTGACTTCTAGGACATGGCAGCTCTTCCCTGATGGCCTCTCACCCATCTGACTCTTCCTTCTCAGTCTGACTAGATCCCAATTGTCTTCCTGTCCTCCGACCACTGTACTCCCACAAGGAGCTTCCCTGAATTCACTTAGTTTCCCACTCAATAACTCCTTCCTTTCAGGATCTCATTTTTTCTTATCTGCTTAATTATTACTCTGCAAAATCTATCCAAAGTCTATCCCTAATTCCTCTCTGAAATAGTTAATGTATCTTCATGGATACCAGCTAATTCCCCAATGTGGATATTAATTCCTGAATGCATTAACATAAGCATTCCTTGTAGCTAGAATGTACTTTCTCCTTTCCTATTCCTTTCATAATACTCTTCTTTCCTTTTCAAGAGTCAGCCCAGATCCTCCCTGATCACCTCAATAGTTACCACACTTTATTAACAAAGTAATAATTACCTTATTACAGTAACTATTATTATTGTAAAAAAGTAAATTACCCTCCTCAATTTACTTTTTGCTGTGTAGTTGTCTGTCGTTTGGTCGTGTCTAATTTTGTGTGACTCCCTTTGGGGTTTTCTTGGCCCAGATCCTGGAATGGTTGGCCATTTCTTTTTCCAACTCATTTTACAGATGAGGAAACTGAGGCATTCAGGGTGAAGTGATCTGCCCAGGGTCACACAGCTCAAAAGTGTCTGAGGTCAGCACTGAAGTCATGAAGATGGGACTTCCTGATTCCAAGCCCACCGCACCATTTGGGGCACATGTTCGATTTCCCCAAACAGAATGGAAGCACGTTGAGAACAGGGGCTGTTTTGCTATCTTTGAACTTCCAGCCTCTAGCACAATACCTTGTACTTAGAAACAGCTCAAGGAAAGATTATTCGATTGATGAGATATGAAAGACGAGGGCTAGATGAAGTCAGAAGTAAGTGAGTGGTAGGATTAAAAGAGTATCGATTATGCAGGAATTCTCCGGGAGACTAACTCCCTTGGTGATCTGCCTGGACCCTCTGCTCCTTACTGGATCGATGACTTGGATAGGAATATTGAGTATTCTTAGCAAATCTGCAAATGACACAGAGTAAAGTGGGACAGCTAACACGATGAATGACAGAGTCAGTATCCAAAATGATCCCGATGGGTTAGATTACTATGTGAAGTCTAGGAAGTCAGAATTAATAGGGAAAATTGTCAAGTCCTATATTTGAGGGCAAAAAATAACCTTCACAAATGTCAGCTGGGCAGAGTATGATCAGATAGCCATTTATGTGAAAAAGAAATCTGGGGGGGCGGTGTTGATCAACTCTGAGTTCAATCTGAGTCAGTCATATATAGCCATGATGACTAATTGGATCCTGGAAGGCAGGAAGAGAGACAAGTGCTGGGAAAGGATGTGGCCGAGCGTCTGTCTTGTGCCCTGGGCTCAGTCCCCCTTTGGGGACTGCGGGCAGCTCTGGCCGACACTGTTAGGGAGGATCATGATTCTCTCCTAGCCAGAGAACTCCAGAAGCTGGGCACCAGGATGGTGACGTAGAGCTGCTGCCCTATGAGGACCAGGTGAAGGGAGTGGAGTCTGAAGAAGAAGACTTCTAGGGGGCCTTGAGGTGGGATGGAGGGCTGACACCAAGGGGAAGGAGATTGTGCATGAGAGATCACCTCTCTCTTACTCTAGAGCAGGAATCCTTCCGCTGTGGTCCTTAGATCTGGGCTTTTTTAGTGGGTGCCAGTTACAAAAAGCCACATTTGGGTAAGAAGCAGGAAGGACGCTGTGACGAGCAGAGGAAGCTGGGGATGGAGGTGAGTGAATGTGCCCTCTTTAGAGGTTTCAAGGAGATACTGGCAACCCCTTCCTGGGTACATTGTTGGGGGCTGCACTCGAGAGCCACGGAGGTCCTCCTAATCCCCGCATTCGAGGAAGCTGTGAATGCAGCAGAAAGAAGGGAGAACTGAGGAAGAACCTGAGCATTAATGACAAGAGAATTTCCACGAGGGGCACAAAGCGAACGAGCCAACGTGAGCGGCCTGAAGGGCCTGCAGCTGCCCCAGAGGCTGAAATGCCCCCTCCATCATGCCGCTGGCCATCAAGGCGCACAGGTATTATGGTAAAGCCAGCTAGAGCCAGGCTCCCATCAATCAGCAGCCAGTTTAGCCCAGGAATGTCCTCTAGGCAGCAGCCAGGAGCTGAGATCCCAGCTCCCCTAAGCCCAATTAGAAGAGAATAGCTATAAAGTGCAGATCCTAGAGCCAGGCCATAAAGCAGGCCTTATCAGTGACAGTGAGGCACATTACACGGACTTCAAACTCATTCCTTGCTCTAATCCATCAGAAACTTCCTGGCCTTAATAGGCTATAAATGGCAAGGGCTTTGAAGTCCCTGGGATTAGGATCTGGGATAGACAGACAGAATGAGAAACTCAATGCAGGTGGAAAGTACTCTGTGGGGCTGAATTAAAAACAAATCCAATTAATCAAAAAGTCCTCATCCTTGGCTGCCAGTGAGGAGATTACAGGAGTGGCCTGTGCATGAAAAATAAACAAACAGAGGCAGGTCGGTGGGCAGGAGTGACAAAGTACTTCGGAGTGGCCAATGGGAGGCTGCGGCCCGAGCTCACTTCGGGGTGCTAAGCCAAAGGCTATGAGGGGCATGCACTGCTGACCTTCCCAGTCAGAGGCAAGGGCATCTTCTTGGGGAAAGCCAGCACAATATCAGAGCAGAGATAAGGAGGGAGAAAACTAATGCCTTTTAAGTTGAGTTTTTGTGTAAACAAATCATCTGGGATTGCTGAGGGAAGCTGGGGTCTGTTTTCCTCAGGTTGCGAGTCTTTGATCCCCTGTGACTCCTAAGTCTTCCCAGGCCCAGGCCAGGCTTGGCTCTGACCGGAGCGGCCCACCCCGGGGCCTAAGGGGGCAGTTTAAGAGCAACAGACTCAGTCTCTCTTTTCTGCCTCTTATGTAAGGTCACCGTTATCACAGGACTGGGGAAAGAACTTGGGGCTTAGTCAGATAGACGGATGCTCCAGATTTAAATTCCAGTTTTGTCAGTTATGACCATGTAACTTCCCCTCTCCGGGTCTTAGTTTCCTCATTTGTAAAACAGTAGCTTATCACTAGATAATCTCTGGGTTTCCTTCTATTTAATCCTATGAAAGCCACCCAAAGGGAATGGGGGTATCCGTGAGTCAGAGGATGCATTCTCCAGGCCTGCCTCTGCAGGTATACTGGGCTCAAGCCCTGCACCTCAGAGCCTAAAGAGAGATGTCTCTGGCATTATCAGAGAGACAGAGACCAACCCAGGCCCAATCCCCTCCTTTCTTACCTTCGGGTGGGTTTTTATTCTGGTTATTCCAGACCACTAAGAGCTTGGAGAGGCTGGGCACCTTGGATACCTCCGTGATGACCCTGAAGAGGCTCTCCACGCGATCGTAGGTGAGGACAATGGCGGTGAAACCCTGCGACTGTGGCGGGATGAGTGGAAGGAACAACGGGTTGCTCACACTGCTCCATTTCTGTAAGATGCCAAATGAACAAAGATCAGAACGATGGGGTTGCCCCTTGCCCTACAAATGCCCAAATACTTCAAAGATCTGGTAACCAAGACCCTCAAAGGGCCGCTACTTCCCTCCAACTCAATGTAACCTTGCTGAAAGTGCTCCAGAAGACAAGGGCACTCAGCATGATGGGCTTGAGATTGTCATGGGCTGCAATCCTGGCATGTGCCTCAATGCTCTAAGCCATGAAATGATGAAATGATCCCATATTACCGACTTTGTTTTTTAAGGAAAGCAATTTGCCAGCCATAAATCAGTACAAAAGCTGAGGGTTCTGTTATTATTGTTTGGATAGAGAGATCTGGCATAGCCTGGAGGCTGGGTGTTTAAGGTGAATAGTGCCAGGACGCCCAGGGGAATCGGGCACACAGACTACTGCTCATGCTACAATGTGGTGTATGGGTACTGCTGCCCTGGCACTCCCACCCCTGAAAAGATCTAACAGAGAATCTAACTCCCTGCCAATTTGCTGCTATATGTCACGCATTCTGAATCCCAAGGTGTCCTCCAGCCACCCCCAGCCCACCGCCATTGTCCAGGACAACAGCTGCTTCCCAGATGGAACAGTTTAGGACAAGAAATGCACCAACCCCATGAATTACACATGACATGAGAATTCATGGGGACAGAATGGGATGACTGGAGTGCAATCTAAGGAAGAAGATAGAGCCAAAAAAGCCCACACTGCCCCAGACCTGAATTTCACAACAGAAAGAGACACTTGAAAAGGTCACCCTCAAAATGCTGACTTCCTCCCCACGGCTTCTCAGACTCGCTGTACACACCCTTAGGAAGTCGACTGATTCCAGCTCTGTTTTATTAGTATCTAACTACATGTCTTAAAATCCTCTGGAGTTTCCATCCCCAGTCTTCTCATTCTTCATACTGCACAAATTTATATGGAGGCTTCAGGGCAGAAACGACACAAGATTCATCATAATTAACCACCATGGGTCACAGAAACCCCCCAGGCTGGAAACTGTTAAAGGAGGGAGGAACAGAAAAGTTATAGAGACTTAGAGAGAAGCTGTGTGCAGGGAGGATGAGATCGGAATTGAAAAGGAGAAGGCCTCTGGAGTCTTCCAAGACCCAGGTCTGATCATGTCATTCTTCTACCTGAAAATATTCAAGAGCCACCTATTGGTTCTAGGACACCTAGGACCGCCTCTGGTTTTCATTTGGAGACCTCGACAATCTGGCTCTGTCTTATCTTCCCAGCCTTATTTCAAGTTATTCCTCTTTGCATCCTTGATGGCTCAACCAAGATGAAGCACCACTGAGCCTTTAACTTAGCATGGCAAGTTCCACCTCCACTGTGTGTATCATCATTCCACATGCAAAGAAAGCACTCTTTTCTCCTTTCTGCCTTTTGGAATAGTTCATGCCTCTCAAAGTTCAGCTCAGGGAGCCCCTCTCCTTCTGGGAAAGCTTCCCTGCTTATTTTCCCCACCTCCAGCCCCATCATTAATGTGTTCTCTTTCCTCATAAGATTTTGCATCTAGTTGAGTATGTGTCTGTACTCCCAGTAGAAGAGGAGCTTCTTGATATTAAGGATCTTGCCATTTTTTGATTAGGTCTCTCTAGCATTAGGCCTTAAATAAAGCCGATGTTTGTTGAATTGAATTTAACCGAGTATAGAAATTGAGGTTTGACTTACAATTTACTCCTCTCAATTTTTCTCTAAGAGAGAGCTACTAAAGGTCCTTTATCCGTTACGGTTAAATGTAGTCACCAAGCAAAGTCTATCTCCAAATGTGGTGGGGAAATGGAATTAAATGCACCAAATATTTAATCCTGACAGAAAATGGGCACGTAAATAAAAAAGGTAAATAGTGCTTTTGACAGAGGAGCAGAATATATCAGAACTCTAACAAAACTCATTTTGTTTTTTAGATGGAGGGTGGAGGTAGGAAGCCAACAGACTCAAATCCCTTAAAAGAGGCGGCAATTTCCCTAAAAGACATAAAGAGTCAGGGCAGAGTTCCATGGGAATTCAAAGTGAACTGCCCTTGTGTATAAGCGCTCTGCTTTCAGGACCCAGGGAAGAGAAAAACAAGCCAGAGTGGCTGCCAAGACACATAATGCAAGGTTTGGGTCTCGGTCTCACTTGGGGAAGTGGAAGGAAGGAGGGCTCATGGGGAATGCTCTGGGTGGGGAAGGGACAGGAGCCTCTCGAGATGCTCAGCTCTTCCACAGTGGCAATTCACCACGCAAGAGGATAGAGAAATAGGGAAGCAGTTTAAGTAAAGTAGCTCATTGGGAAACACAGATACTTGATTGGTTGAGAAAATGGAAATTCTGCCACGTTTCCTCATAAACAATATAAATTCAAATCAAAACAGAAGAATGAGAAACAGAATTAGACAAGCCAATAAATAGCCTTCCTGGACTGTGAGTCATAGTTACAAGATGCCTTTTCCTAGGAAAGATACCACCTGAGCCATGTCTTTCTTCTCCCTGTTTCCTCATTTCCTCTCACGTGGATGTCTCTGTTAGCACCTCCTCCTTCCCTATCTCACATAAAGAAGTGAGCCCTCTCTTTACCAAGGGTAACTCCTCTCCATACCCAAGGGATCCCTTTCCTGTCTCTTCCAATAGATATCCCCTTGGGCATCCTCACTCTCGCTTAGCGCAGCATCTGGCACATAGGAGGGGCTTAATAAATGTTCATTGACTGACTGCTCGAATTAATCTAAATGGCTTGGATAAAAGGCAAAATAATAGACTCTTGAGTTGAAAGGGGGTTGAAAGGGGTTGCTTCACTTTGTAGGTAAAAAAGGGGAAGGAAGTTACTTGCCTATGTCATACAAGAGGTAAACAGAGCTGGGATTTGAAACAAAGCACTCAGACTCCAGGCCCAGGCTCTTTCCTCTGGATCTCTCTTCCTTTCAGAATTAGACAGGCCTTCATGAGGCCACCTAGCCCAACCTGGATCTGAAGAGAAACCCCCAAAAGACCACAAGAAGCAGGGTAGAGAATGGAGTGGGCTGTTAGCAGAAGCAGAATGATCATCTGCTGCGAGGGGGGGGGGAAGGGGAGCAGATCCCAAGATCTCAGTCAGAAGCCGGTTAATCTCTGTCCGCCCCAAGTGGGAATCCTTTTGACACCAGCACAGTCAGCAAGCCAATGGTCCCTGTCAAAAGAGACTGCTCATTTCTTCTCTCTGTTTGTGGGCTCTCCCCTTCTACTCTTGGCTAAGTTAAACAACCCACATGTTTTAATCTGGTGATACTTTTTTGGGCATTTTAAATGTAAAATTCCAAATAAAATAAGACACTCAAGGACTGAGTTCCTGGATGGCACAATTGAAAAAATGTTAGATTTGGAGCCAGGAAGATCTAGTTTCAAATCCCACCTCAGATACTTGGTAGCTGTGTGACTCTGAGCAGGTCACTTACCTTCTCTTTGCTTCACTCTCCTGACATGTAAAGTGGGGGTAACAGCACCGCCTTCCTAGGACTGTTGTAAGGACCCAATGAGGTCATAAAAAGAAAGCACTTTGCAATCGTTCAAGCAGTCATTCTCAGACGGTGGTCCCAGGAATCCTGAACCCCCAAAGTCTGAGAACTGCTACCTTAAGGTGTCACATAAATGTGTGCCATTCTCCCTGCATGCAATACACTAGCCTCCCAGCTCCTCAATCTCCATGAGTCTACCTCAGGTGTACACAGAGACCATGACACCTGAGACCTCCCCATCACCTACATTCCACTTCCATAATATATAATTCTGAAATTTCAAATAATCAATTAATCAATATTTTAAAACAGTTACTATGTGTCATAAACTGTACTAAGTATGGAATTACAAATATGGAGAATAAAATAATCTTTGCTCATTCTATGTCTATCTATGTATCTATCTATCTGTCATCCCTATTCATTTTCTATTTCTGTGTATTTATCTACCATCTCTACAAACCTTACTCACCCTACATCTATATCTCTCTATCAATAATCCATCCTGGGACTCTGTCCATCTATTGGGATATTCCAGATCTGAGAAGAATCAGGAGGAACCAGGGAAAGGTTCTGAGGATGCAAATAATCCAGGCATGAATACCTTAGCCCATATCTTCCCTCCATATTCAAGAAAAGAGTTAAAAAATGAATTAGTTGGGAAAGCTAGAGAGAAGAAAAGTGCTCGGGAGTAGATGATATCTCTTCTAAGATGAAGAACCCGAACTGAGTGTGACCGGAGATTCTTTCTACCTTTCTCCTCTTCCCTCTTTAGACCTGCTAACGATAGTTTCTTTCCCTCACATTCTTATCCTTCCTTCTCTCATTTCTGCTTCTTCTTACACTTTCATGTCTGGAATGAATCTCTTCATCTTGTCTTTAGTTTCTCTTTCTGAGATGAAGTCTTCCCCAACCACTCCACAGTTTAAAATGATCTGTCCCTCCTCAAATTTCTTCTTGTACTTTTCTTTCTCATTCTCTTCGCCCGGACCTCCCCTTTGCACTGTCATACTCTCTCCTACCACCAATATGTGTGTATACACATAAATATATATGTATATATATATATTTTTTTTTTTCCTTTTCAACTAGAAGAGACCTGAACACAGTTCCACATTGAATCTTTCTCTTTCTAGTGCCTGACAAAGCTCATACATAGTAGGTACTTGATAAATGTTTGTTGAATTGTATTTAAGTTTGTTCACTTATTTGTGTCTAGTTTTCCTATAATAAGTAGGCATGCTACTATCCTTCTCTTGTATGGCTCCAAAATATGTACTCCTTGCTGTCATTTTGTTGAATAGTTGTGTCAGACCTCCATCTAGGATTTTCTTCATAAAGATACTGGAGCAATTTACCATTTCTTTCTCCACTCATTTTACAGATGAGAAAACTGAGTCAAACTTGGTTAAGTGACTTGCCCAGGGTCACACAGTCTGAGGCTGGATTTGAATTCAAGTCTTTCTCACTCCAGAGCTGGCATTCCATCCACTGCACCACCTAGCTGCCCAATATATACTCCTCTTACCTTCCTTTTGGCAACTCAGAAAAGGAAATGGAAAACCACCTCAGTATCTTTGCCAAGAAAATCTCAGATGGGGTTATTAAAAAGTTGGTCATGATTGTTACAACTGAAGAATAAAACTTTGGCAGCTAGTTCAAATGGGACTCATTCTGCTCTTCCACTATATTGTTGAAGGATTGACCTAGCGAATTTCGGAGAGACTTCCTATCAGAAGGCTAGTTGGTGGGTGACAAATTTTTCAACTCATGAAAATCATAGGATGGAGAGTTGTAATCTATATTTACGGAATAAACACCCACTACCAGTGAAATCACGGACCTCTGTATTACTGCTTTCTCAATGGTATAATTTTACTCGTAAGACCAGAAATATTAAGGTGGCTGTCTTTTCATTCCACTCTCAAAATTCAGCTACAAATGCTGCTGATCCAAATTGGGCTTTTTAATACTTCCTCTTCAATGTATTCTGATGGAAGTGGAAATCTTCAACATAAAGAAGATCCAACTCACTTCCAGTTGATCAATGATGGACAGAAATAACTACACCCAGAGAAGGAACACTGGGAAGCGAATGTAAATTGTTAGCACTACTGTCTATCTACCCAGGTTACTTATACCTTCGGAAGCTAATAATTAATGTGCAACAAGAAAATGGGATTTACACACATATATTGTATCTAGGTTATATTGTAACACATGTAAAATGTACGGGATTGCCTGTCATCAAGGGGAGAGAGTAGTGGAAGGGAGGGGAAAATCTGGAAAAATGAATACAAGGGATAATGTTATAAAAAAATTACTCATGCATATATACTGTCAAAAAAAGTATAATTATAAAATTAATAAAATAAAATAAAATAAAATAAAAAATACTTCCTCTTCAAAACCCATCTGTCCTTGGACAGATGATGACGAATTAGAGAAAGGTAGCCCTTAACACTAGCATATGTCAGCCTTCAATATGAAGGCCTGAGCAAAAGTCTACATCGCCTTGTACAGGGGCTGGCCTATTCAGCCAAGCAAACTTCACCTCTCTACCCCCAGAAGCAACAAAAAGAATCTCACTGGACAGGGAAGTTTGAAAAAGGGCATTTATTCACCCCTGAAGTGCCATTAAGGACTAACCCCCTGCTGACTGATTGAAGAGAGTGTCTATAGTTAGAGACCTCCTGACCCCACTTTCTGCAGGAAATCGGGCAAATTTAAACGGCCATAATTTACTCAAGACTCTGACTCTTGCCAGAGAAAAGGCAAACAATGCTGGCAATTAACTCAGCCTGATTAAATCCCCATTACAGCAAGCAGGGCATGAAATCAGGAAGCTAGGCTCCCAGCGATGGAAGAAACCAAGCAAGAGGAAGGCCATTTGTGGCATTTCTGTCTTGGGAAGTGTGCAGAGAGAAAGCCCTGCTAAATCTGCTCATTCAAAGATGGAAAAGAGATACCAGAAGACAGCTTATCTGTCACTGACAAAATGCTGACATTTAGCTACAGAAAAAGCAAGCCCGTGCCCCCGTCGCGTGCTCCCCATCTCCCTGCATGCACACACACACACACACAGCACTTGCCACTCTTACAGCAAGTATTCATTTCAGGAGCCAAGACTGATTGCTATCACTTGTCCCATAATAGCCAGTTATAAACCCCAAACCTGTTTGGAACAGCTGCCTCACCTTGCCAGCCTGGCCAGGCCGCAGTACCCAGCGAGGTCTGTAGGGTCAGCTCTGGAAGCTAGGAGGCTGCTGCTGAGCCACCCAGGACCCTTCCAATGCTGCCATCTTCTTAAGAAGCAGCAGGCTGGCTTGTGGCAGTCCTAAACCACTGGCAAGTAAAGCTTTCCTGATTCTCATTATGATTCTACCTATTTTCTAAGAAAGGTTAGAAACTAGAGATAGGAAAGTGAGTTCTAGGGTGGGCCTAATCAAACATTCTAGCCAGAGGAACTAAAGTATGAAAAGGGAAAGCCGCTCAATATGGTAAAAACAAAGACAAAAACAGCCTTTCCTGAAAATACTCAAAGCTATGACTGTTATTTGTTTAGAATTTCTAAAGAATAAGTTTAATTTGAGGTTAGGCAGGCAGATCTGACGAACTTTTAAAAGTCCCTTTTATTCCAAAAATAAACCAAACCAAATACCATCAGACAGGCTTTGAGGAAACAAAGCTGAAATCCAGGGTGATTCAGAGTCTTAACCCCCATAACTCACACCTACACAGGGGAATTTTATGTCTCAGTGTGGAAGTCTGTCTCAAAAGAGGCAATACCAACCCACTAGATATTTGAGTAAGAACACATTCAATGTTAAGAAGGTACACTGAAGAAAAATGAAAAGTCATGGAAGAGAGGGAGAGAAGAGTAGACAGAAGCTACTTCCTATGGCCCAGAGGCTGAATGGCTCCTGGAATTGCACAGCTCTACCTATTTTTACCTTGATGGAGAAGAGAATTTTCTTGGTCATTTTAAAATATCAATTCCAACCTCAATGTGGTTTCAATTACGAATTACTAGACTCAAAAAAAAAAAAAAAGCTTTGATTTATTCTATTTTGCTCCAATTATGCATGATGTGTTTCCACCAAAGACTTTGAGAAAGTATTTCATCATGCTTCCCATCCTGGAATGGTCAAAGGGCAAAACCAAAGGAGTTAACCCTCCCATCTCTTCTCCAGGTTCTGCCACGCTCACCCTCAAGGAACGCAGATCAAGAACTTTGAAGTGAACTGGGCCAAGGAAGGGTTAAGCATTAGCATAATATTATTGAAGAGAATGAGGGGGATGTCCTTCTCCAAAATGGTGAGATGATATTTACGACTAATGGTCACTGGGAGTCTGGGAGCAGGACAATCGGTAATGCAACCCACGTTTCCTTCACTATTAAACTTCAATGGCCCCAGCTCACCATAACACAGAAAGCTGCTTACTATACGCTGTCTTGAAAAGCTAGAATTATAGAGTCTTAAAGTTGTTTTCAAAGGTACTCTCTTGGGAGCAACAAGGGAAGGGAAATCATGGGAGCTGAGGTCTCTGAAGTCTATTCATTATTGGCTATATTTTCCTTGGTGGAATTCAGCTGGAATTCAAAAGTTAGACGATGGATGACCTGGGAAGAAACCCCGATTCTTATGTCAAGCTTACTGCTCGATACCCCGAAGTCGACTTCCCTAGCAGAGAAGTCCAAATCTCACTGACCTGGCCAGAGGAGACGCCAAGGACGGAAGAAACCAAAGGCAGATTCCTTTAACTTTTTAGAACCAGATGCATTTATGTGAAGGCGGAGAACCCGCTGGCACTTACAGGCAGCATGACAAAATGGGAAGAGTCAGATGTGACTCTTGGGGTGAAATCTCCACTCGCCACCTATAAAACTGAATAAATCATTCCTTTATGTGTCTCAGTGTCTTCATCTGTTAAATGAGTCTTAATACTTGAATGGAATATATTTGAAGAGGGAAGAAATTTATATTCAGACCAATGAGATAAATATGAACTACTGTATTTTTCACCTGCCCTCAAACTAGATGAGGAAGTGGAGGCAAGTTATATAGCTAGAATTAAGCCTCACAGAGCTAGAGTTTCTAGCTGTCATTTAAATTAGTCTATATGTGACTGAAAGCTGCTAAAATTTGGGGGCAAGCCATTCTTTTGTCTTTCATTTCTTCACACAGGACCAAGGGTGAAGTCTGTTTAAATGCCCACAACCCTCCTTACCTCTCTCTATAAAGCTGCCACTGCCAGAAAGAGCGATACTGATTTATTTTCAGGTAGTAGCGGGAAAGTTGACATTTTATCCTCTCGCTCCAGGATGAAGCTTAGCCAGCAGTTTGCAGGAGCCTGTGGCTGGCTGCAGCTTCCATCCAAGGGATGGAGAGAAGCCAATTAGACGGCTCCGTGCAAAAGAAAAACCCAAAAGTTCTTGGAACGAGGAAAATGACGACTCCAAATGCTGATGCTTTTAATAATCCAAGTTATCTCAGACTACAAGTAATAAATGAAACTAGCCCACTATCTGCCAGCCAGACTGCAAGAGGTTTTGGGTTTTTTTTTTTTAAGATATTATCTAGCCAATAAAATGAGTGAATATAACAAATTGGAGGGGAAAATATCACAGCATTGGATTGATCTGTGATCACTTGATATCTCCTAAGAGAATAGCTGATTCATAATAAAAGGATATGTTTTCTGTACTTTCTGAAAACAATTTTCACACACACACACACACACACACACACACACACACACACACACACACACAATTAGGCCCAACCTATGAGTATTAAAGTAAACCTTAAAATAATAAAGTTTTACTGGATAAGTTAATGTCCAATTTGACCAAAGCAGACAAGCCTGTTCTTAATCCAACCAGAAGTAAGGTTTTCAGGAATATGAGCATAGGTTTATGATACTGTATCTCACAGGAGAGATAAAATAAATTTATGAGTTCATTTGGGTATACCATGTATGAAATGCTCTTTGAGTTTGACAAAGGAGGCCCTTTCCCTTCCCTGGGAATGCTTACTGGCAGTCCAACTGGAAGGTAGAAGTCAGCCCTAGTGTAGATGAAGAGTTTACAGCTCAATGAAAATTGCCTCTCTTGGCAATGATTAAACCAGTTTCAAGCACATACACTTGAAACACCAAGGCAGTTGGGACCAATTAAGTCAAAATGTTTTGTAGGTTGGACCTAAAAACCTTAACCATCACTGATTTAAATAGAATCTTTTGGATTTTAGAGCTAGAGAGAACCTCTGCATATCATCATGTCCAAGCTCCTCAGCTGGAAAACAGAGAATCTGAGCTCTCAGAAGTTAAAGTTACTTGTTCAGAGAAACACAACAGGAAAGTAGGAGAGTCGGTCCTAGAACCTAAGACTCCCGGTTCACAGTCAAATAGTGTTCTTGCCACTGATCTCATGAGTCTACTTGAAAAAATAATAATTACAACTATTATAGATGTTTACAATTTATGGAGTGCTTTTCTTACAGACCCCCTGGGATATAGGTAGTACAAGTATTACTTTATCCATTTTATAAAAAATAAAATTTAAAAAAATCTAAGGCTGAGAGGTTTAAAAAAAAATTGGGCCCAAGATCATATAGCTTTTTAACAGCAAAGCCAAGATTCAAAAATGTGCCAAGTCTTCCACTCTTTCAACTGCTCTCTAGCCAACCCAGAAAAGGCAGAGGCCATGAGGTGCCCTGGGAAGAGGGATGGAGATTGAGTCAGAAAACATGGAGGCAAATCCCTGTGTGATTTGGGCAAATTACTCTCCAGGTATTAAGGGTTTTTTTTTCCATCTCTAAAATGCAGAAGCCAGAAAAAATGATAAATAAGTTCTTTTCTATCTTGAAAACGATAAGCCTATTAACAATAATTGACATTGAGGTAAAACAGTATGGCAAACCCTGAAATCTATAGCTACATATTCATTGAAGCATTTGCTTTAAAATACCTGAGAAGACCTATTGTCATCCATCTGCCTGTGCCAAAAGATCGTAAGACTTATATTGCAAAAATATTGATTGCTGCAAAGGTGTTTGTCCAATTAGGCTTTGACTTCAGGATGCCACTCAATCTCTTAATATTTGTTACAGTTCAGTCATTTTTCAGTCAAGTCTGACTCTTCCTGACACCACTGGGGTTTTCTTGGCAAGAATACTGCAGTGACCTGTCATTTCCTTCCCCAGTTGATTTCATAGAGGAGAAATCTGAGGCAAATAAGGTAAAGTGACTTATCTAGGACAACAAAGCTAATAAGTTTCTGAAATCAAATTTGAACTCAGGAAGATAAATCTTCCTGACTCTAGGCTTGACGTTCTATGCAGTGTCACCTCGCTGCCCTCTCTTAATATATGTAGGTTCAGTTACCTTAATATCCTTTTGCTGGATATGTCTTGTCTAGGAAAGATCAAAGTATTCCTTTCATTCCCAAGTTCAATTTGCCCTGAAAATCCAAATTAAAATCTTACATCATCTATCCTTTATTGTCCTACAAGTCCAAATGACATACGGATATTGTTGGAGAACATTTCCATAAGATAAAGTAGCTGCTTAACTCCCCCTTTCCTTCTCCCTTCCTGTTCTAGTAGAGCTTTGGAACTTGATGTCATGAATATTAAATAACTGATTTTTATGTTTTGATTTGATGATGATTTGATTTCTCTGGTTTGAAAGTCACACTCCAATATATACAGGAGTGACGATGGCTTGTTTAAGACTAGACAGAACCTTAGCAGGTTTAAAATGTTTCCCTAGAAAATGCCATGTTTAATTCTGATTTTTGTGACATTTTTGTACTGGTGCCATGTTCCAAACAGAAAAAAGATATTCCATGTTGGCATTAGATATTTCAGCACTCTCACAATGCTTGGCCTATTTTATATATTTCCAATAAATAAACAAAGAATGATTCTAGAACTTAGCTAAAAGCTTTTTGATAATCAATAATGGATTGTAAGTACTACAGCACTTTAGGGTGGCTTATTAAAAAAAAAAAAAAAAAACACTGAATTGGTAATGCTTTCTACACCTTTAGGACATATGGGACAACCTTCTAGCCACAGATCCAATGTGTTGTTTTCTTTTGAGTATTAATAGGTTTTTTTTTTATCATATAAGCCATGAAAATTTTGTGTTATGTATATAAATGCATAATTGGCCTATATTTGGAGGGGGCATTGGTATTTTCCTCATTTGGTCATAAACATGTGATGCTTTTTCTTAAGAAAGAGGGAAAATTGCATGAGAGGAGAATTTCAAAATTCACAAGTTGCTATCAAATGTCTAAGAAAACAATCATGGCTCAAGTTCTCATTCACCACATAGCCAATTTTTCAGAAAAGATAGAAATTGTTTAATTGTTCATCTTTATAACAATATGCAAGCTCTATTTCACATTTGATCCAACTTGGACTTGCATTGGGTCAGGGTTTCTTTCATCCACCCTGATGACCCACGTTCTCTTCTGGGGGGTACTCACTTCTAATTCCTTTGCTTCTCAAGCCTCCATCATGTCATGTCTGACTGATGACATACAATTGCTCTTTATGCCACTTTGAAACCTTATGTCAAATTATTAATCTTCCAGTTGTCACTTTCAACTGCTAAAGGCATCAAGAATTTCTGATAATTGTTTGCTTTCCAGATTCTAATCCGGACTTTAATATCTCCTTTAATCAAGTATTCAAGGTTACTATTATGTATATTGGATGGATAATCTTTCAGTTTCCTTCTGTAGTTCTTCATCAGTATCTCAACCTCATTTTGTGATGGTAGTATCTAATACACCAGATTATTGATAACTCTACTATTCCTCCTGTGCTGCTAACCATGACATAACTGGAACAGGTATTTTGTCCAGGTCCTAAGAAGCTTCTCTACTACTTATGTCAAATAGTGAGGGAAAATGTAATTGTTTATAACATTTATAACAGATAAAAGCTTTCTGGAATTATTCTATTCTGATATAAATGATCTATTAATTGGACTTGTGATGTCCAAAAAAACCAAAAAACAAAAAACCCTACAGTTCTACAAATTTTAAGTATGCCCATATCCTTTTCAAAATTAATTGAGACAATGATACTATTTTTGCCACTGTTTTCATTGAGTAACAACACTTCCAAAGTTCTTTTAAGTATTGATTTTCAATTTCTTCAGGTTCTTCAGCTTTTCCTTCAGATTTAAATAATTCCTCAATTCTAGCCCTTATTTCATTTAATCTGAATTTAGGAATGACAGAATTTCTTATGAATGTCCTCCATTGACTATAGTAGCAATCACATAATACTTTAAGATTTTCAAAGTGCTTTTAAATGTGTAATATCATTTGATTCCCCCAATTCAGGGAAGAAGGTACTAGAATTATTCCCATTTTATAGATAAGTAAACTGATGCTAATAGGATTTAAGTGATTTGCTAAGGGTCACAAAACCAGTAATTATTGAGGCAAGATTTCAAGTCAGGTCTTTCTGACTCTAAGAACAATTCTCTAGCCGTGATGCAACCTAGCTGCCGAAAATAATTTATGGTGCATTGTTGTATAACTTAAAGCTCCATATATGATTGACAAAAACCAGTAGGAAGTTATGGCCTATTGTTGGTGGGATCTGTTATCAATTTCATGATGTAATGATATGGTATGAGCAGATAATAAAAATACTCGGGAATGTCCTCTTTGTCATATACACTCACGGTCTGCCCCCGTGAATGGTCAGTGTCACTGCACCTAAGCATTTTAAGTAAATGGGGTGCTCACATTTCTGATTTATTCTGAGCTACCATAATGGCTTTTGGGCATAGAGAATGCTCTCTGTAATAACCCTAGCCAATACTCCCACGATTGATAAATTGATAAAGTATCTCCTTCCAAAAAAATGGACTGATTCTTGTTGTTGGTTATCCTTTTTATTCTTCTGATCTTTTTCAAAGGGGCTCAGATTAAAAACAGCTATCCCGCTACCCTTCCTTTAAAAATCTTTACCTGATCTAACCATCTCCAGATCAGAGACCGTCTTTAGATATTTTGTTTGTTTTCTTCAGCATTCAGAACAGTGCCTGGTACAGGCCAAGTATTTAATAAAAACTTAATGACTGAATAATAATTTTATATTTATCAAGTCCAAAGGCTATTTTGATATCCTTGCAGAAAGACTCTACAAAATGAAGTTCTTTAATTTGCTTTTCAGTGGAGTCGTAAAGCTTGATGTCATCCATACAAACCAAGTGGCTAATTAGAAGCTTTGGTTCAACTCCTTCCTTAATCTGGAAGCTATATTTCATTCTAATTAGGAGATATGATAAAGGATTTAAGGCTTGGCAGAACCATAATGGGATTAAACTCTCTTCCTGAAATATAAATTTCTGATGAATTGTTTATGACATTTTGTTAGTGGCATGTTTTAAATGGAGAACAGTTTTCTTTGTGGACATCAAATACTCCAGTCTACATGGGGTTGTTTCCTCATCTGCAGAATGTAAGTAGACCAGGATTCTGGAAAGGGGTCTCACAGAGGCAGCAGCCATGTCATGATACTTTCAAACAGAGTGTTCAATAATTTGTGATACAATTGGAAGTTGCTCTTTCTATTCCACCCCCAGGACTTTGGGGCGCATCTTTTTTGCTTCACAGACAATAGATTATTTTCCAAAGTGCATATTTTTTTTCATGTTGATGCTGTGAATGCTTTCTACAAAAAAAAAAAAATTAATTGGTCTAGATGTGAAGGGATCCTTAACCTTTTCATCGTGTGGTGAAACAGATAAGTGATGGCTCCTGTTAGGAGAAGATGGCATGAGGAAGACAAGCTTGGAAAGTAGCTTACTAATAATCCCTGAGTCACGTAAAGCTTTCAAGACAATAATTTTGGAGCTTAATTCACCCTACTGCAATTTTGTAGAGGCAAAAATATCAATAAACTCTTGTTGCAACCATTCTGTTGTTCACTATATGAATGACACGCAAGCTTGTTTGATCCAATCTGCCTTTTCATTGGGTTGGGCTTCCTGGGTTCATAGAAATGAACAACACTTCTCACACCCTCCTTCTTTCTGTCTTGTTCCAGATTCCTTATTTCTCAAGCCCCTGTAGTCAAGTTTTGTGATTGATGTTGCAATGTTTCCTTTGTTTGCTGCAAAGCTTGGAATCTTTGAATCATCTTAACCTTTTAACTTTTCTTTCCAATGACCGATTAAGGGATCTCAAATTTCCAATAGGTTTTATTTTACAATCTTCCAATGCCTTTCCATAGATCTTCAATGCTCTTTCAAGCTGCTTCGGCCAGGCAGTGTGTGATGTCTGTTCTTATGCAGACCCCTTGGTGGTTCTACCTTTCCTCCTATGGTCTTTACCTGGCAACAACTGCCACCTATACTGTTATGCAGATTCTGAAATGATTTTTTTTCTGTCAAATACTCGAGACGAATGTATTGTTCATTATGGTTAGGGCAGACATTTTTTCTGAATGACTCTGCTTTGGTATAATTTCCCCTGTTGCCAAGACTCATACTATCAAACTCCAAAAGGGCCTTTGGAAATTCCACTCTATCTCTGCCCATCTCCTTTTCAAAATTACTTGAAACTATTCCTGTTTTCCTCATTTATTTCATTATTAGATGTAATTTCTGCAGTCTACACTAAATGAATATTTTCATTGAACTAGGAAATTCAACGTTTCAGAAATTCAAACTCTTCAGTTTTATCTCTTATTTCATCTAATCTAGATCTAAAGATGAACTTACTCTTTTATGATTGCCCAACATTAGTGAATAATACATTGAAGTATGTTTTGAAACTAAGAATAACACTGGGAGGAAAAAGCAAAATAAAGCCATTTCTTATAACTGGTGATATCTGTTTCCAATTTTTTATGATATATATTACCTCATAATAAAAGTATTTATATCTTCAGGAGATTTTAGTGTTCTCATGGTTTGCCTGTGGTAATGGTAGGTACCTCTGACACTAACATATTTACAGCAAAGGGATATTCGTATTATTATTTTTGTTGTTACTGTTCAGAGATAGTACGGCATAATAGAAACCTGGCTTTGAAATCAAGAAGACCTGAGTTCTAGCCACAACCCTGTGTGTCTTTGAGCAATCATTTAACATCTCAACACTCCCAAGCAACTCTCTAGAAGTACAAGCTCTTCAAGAGTTTCTGATCTGCAATAGTAGATAGAATTTCCTCCCCAGGAATTTGCTATACTCATGAAATTACTGGTCTTCTCTTGACCAAAAAACAAGCATCATCATTATAATATAGTCTTATCGATATCTCATAAGTGACCTGGGCAAGGAAGAGACGATAAACTTATAAAGTTGGCTGAGTCTCTAATCATCTTCTGTTCCTTACATATAAAATGGTGGTTGTTATAAACATTCAGATCCATTTAGAAACATTAATCTGTCTAAATGCCATGACTTTATTTCCTAAATCTAAGCAGTAGGATGAAGAGGATGAACAAGCTAAGCAAGGTTCCAAGATGGCTAAAGTACCGGAAAAGTACCTAGAAGGGAAAGAAAGAAGCTGAGTTGTCAAAGACTCCAGCGTAATATGCCATGGATCAGAAGTGGTGCTCTTAGGACTCCCAGTTAGGTATAACTGGTGAGCATCTGCAGATGAATATTTTAAGCTGCAGGACCTAGCCATTATCTTAACAAGGACTGCTCTCTGGGACTGCCCCACAGAAAACCCTGGGTCCCAGCTCAAGTTTAAGCACAGCGTATTCGATGCCTGCTGTGGTTGCTGTGGAATCACTTTGCTGTGTCCAACCCTTCGAGACCCATTGTGGAGTTTTCTTGAAAAAAGATACTAGAATATTTGTTGTTTTCTTCTCCAGTTCATTTTACAAATGAGAAACTGAGGCCCAAATGGCCTAAATGACATGCCCAGGATCAGAAGCCATATTTGAACTCATAAAGACAAATCTTCCTGCTTCCAAGCCCAGCTCTCTGTCCCCGCCATGATCCAGCACCCATTCTATTCCTAACATAGTTCTAAGCCCATTATATCCTAGTTCAGAAGTCTATAGTAAATACTAGTATTCTCTAAATAGAGAGAAAGCTGTTTAAAGCTGACTTGTCAGAGAGTCAGGATACAAGAATCCATCACTAGGATCAAACCTCCCTTGCACTCTTTTTGGGGTGTTATCAGATTGGTCTTGGCTTACATTCTGTGTCCTATGATGTCCCTCTCATTTACTTAGAATGTTGTGAATTGGAAGGTATTCTATTTGCAAAGCTATTAAGTGGTCCACAAAACTTCTAGTGTTTTGGGATTAAGTGTACTTGGGAAATATTTGACAAAATAAATAAAAATACAACACGACACAGTTAATGTTAATTTGTGGTTCTCTAAATCAACATGTGGCTTTCCAGGATCTATTTCTATTTGAGTTTGACACCACTGCTTTAGAGATCATCAAATTCAAGTGAAAGTTCACTACATCCAGAGTGCTTGAAAAGCAATTATCTTGGCCCTTGGATTTGAACTTCTTGGTACTAGAAATGATGTCATTTTTCCTCCTTCTATCCCTTAAATATCTATTACATAGTTTCCTAAAATTAATAATTATTTGTTTAATTGAATTTTTCCAAGTCCCTTCAAGTAAGAGCAATAGTAAACTTGGTGGCAAATGTGATCCTGGCTTAGCTTTGATTAAGGGAAAAAATGAGAGGAAAGAATGCAGCAGTATATGACACGAACTAAGAAGAGCACATTGACCTGTTTTAGTCAAGGAAAAAGGATCACATTTCCAGACTGTACTTATATAAAACCAGTGACTTACTTCATCATGGCATACCCACTTGGGTCTTAATCACTGTAAATTGAAAAAGAAGCAGATGGCCCATTCCTCCCCCTACTAAGAATAAATTTAGAGAAGGTGAAGAACTCATGACAGCACCTCTCTGAAAAGCAGACCAGACCATAATTTACTAAGGTCTATACTTACTCCCACCCTTAAGAGTCTGATATTGTAAATGAGCTGTAGTCTAGAGGGAATACTCCCTTACAGACTGGCCTCACGGTGATCTTGCTTACTGTAGGTGAAATATTTCTCAAGTAAGGAAAAAAAAGCTGTAAATATATTATGCTACTTAGGCCTCTTGCCAGTTAGTTTAACTGATGGATGGCTGAAATACACAAGCCGGGGCTTTAAATCAGGGCTCTCTTCATCTGAGCCTGAGAGAAAAGATCAAGACCAATTCAATCTCAGCTGTAAGAAATAACCCTTCAGCTCCTTCTAGCTAGTTTCTTCACTGTTCCCTTCACTACAAGCTCCTTTCTTTCTTACTGGGCTAAGCTGGGCTAGCAGTGAGTGCTGGATCAGTAATTCAGAACCAGCCCAAGGTCCCCCACTTTGCTCTCTCTGAATGCCTCTAAATCTCCTTTCAGTTCCTCTGGTGCATGCATCCCCATTCCAATGCCCTCACAAGTAGTCATTTAGTCTCCAAAGAATGAACTTTTTTTTTTTGAACTTTTTGTGGAAGGGAACTTGCCATCTTTCAACCTTGAAATTCTTCTTGAAGCACCTAGATTTGTAAAATGCCATCAATATTTCAATACTTATTATTTCATCAGCCTGAGTCCTCTCTTTACGAGTGAAGTCAATTATCTAGTTTTTCAGAGCTATTGAGGATGAAAATTCGGCTAAATTGGTTTCATGTCTCTCTGAACTTAGTCTGGTACTTCACTCAAGAGAGCTGTTATAAGGCCCCTATTCAAAGTTAAATCCTTGTTAGTTCAGGAGGACTAGTCAGAATTTTAGTTCTACTATATAGCCTCTTAGGATCTTTTCCATACTACAATGAGCCATGGGACTTTGGTAGTAATATTAATAGAAATAGCAGCTCACATTTAGAAAGAATCTCAAAATTAAAACCTATATTTACATGTATTTGGAAAAATGAAATACTATTTTTAAAAAGGTATAGTCTTTTATAAATGTTGGATGATGGATTCATGCTTTGTATAGGAGCTGGACTGGATAATCTCTGAGATATTGAGACTATATATTAATTTCTGCTGCTCCCAGGACAGTAATGGACAAACGGAGAAAACCGGTCCTGGCCTCCAGGTATCACACTTCCTATTGGAAACTAGGAGGCATGGCATCCCTGCATAGAAACATGCTTCTCAGTCATTTACAGAACCATTCTAAAGGTAGTGAGTGCTCTGAATGGCCAACACAATGCTGGTGCTTTGGCATCCAGCCAGTCCTATTCCCCTATTTATCCTTCAAATAATAGAGTGGTATTCTGGGTCCTTTCCACATGTATCCAATCTCATAAACTCATACATTTCTCTTTTTTGAACTCTTCAGAACAGTTCTGGTCACTTATCAGGAACAAAGCTTCTAAAATTTGCCCATCAAATTGTTTTCTTCAAAAAATTACAATTTATCTGAAATACCAAAAGTCCTTTCGAAATTGCACTGCATTCACTTACAACAGCTGGAGGATCGTTCCATTCTTCATACGAGATGGCAGCATATGGGTAAATTCGGTCATTGATGATCTGAAGAGTGGCCAAAGCAATAGATTTCATTGACTTGAAGTAGGCTTCCCAGAACCATCTTGCCTGCAAAAGAAAGAGACCAGTTCTGAAAGACCCCAGAAGCATCTTAGATTTTGCAATTACCCACGTGTTCCCCTTCTTTAATCAAAAACCCTAGTCTCCCATCATGTCATCTTTTGTTAGGCCTTATCTCACCTAACCTATTCTTCAAATCTCAAATCCCTCCATACGTCAGTTCTTTCTGAATCTTTGACTTTTCTTTGCTCCCTTCCAAATTCTGTCTCAATAGTTAGCCAATTTAATTCCACACTGTCATCAAATGTCAAACCCTTTATTCCCTTGTCTGATCATTGCTCCTTCTTTGCCAAACCCCAGTCCTGGATCACTCCCACCATCTGCCTCCTCCTCTCCAATTCACATGCTGATTAATGGAGCTGAAGGAAGTCATACAGCCATGTTGAATGGGTATACTATAAATTCATTTTCTCCAACTTCAAGTGGGCCCGTCTTGCAGGAAAGCAATCTTTTATTCTTCCTTAATTGGTTCCCTATTTCACTCCTCTTAGAAACTCTTTCAAATCTCTTCTCTTTTCAAGTTTTCCATACTTCCTTTTCCTCCTACCCTTTTAGCTGAGAACTGCACCCTTTGCTTTATTGACAAAAATAAAACCATTTGCCACAAGCATCCTTTTCTACCCTTCTCTTCAGCTCAAAACCCATTAACATATTATTTTCTCCCTCTAATAATGAGATAGCTCTTCTTGCCAAGATCAACCACTCTATAGGTGCCCTTGATTCCATCTCTTAGACTGCCCTTTCAATCATTCCTTCATCCTCATTTCGATCTTTAATCTCTTCCTATCTACTGATTCCTTTACTACTTTCAAAAATGTCCAAATCTCCCCAAGTCTTTAAAAAAAAGAAAAAGAAAAAAAAACCTTCACTATTCCTTCTGATTTCCTCAAGCTACTGTCCTATATCTTTCTCCTTTCTTTCTGAGCAAAACTACCAGAAACTCTCTACATTATTTTGTTAAATTCATGTTCTCTCCTCTCTCATTCATTCCTAAAACTTCTGCAATCTGGTTTATAGCGAAGACTGTTTTCTCCAATTACCAATGATATCTTAAATGATAAATCTTATCTTATTTGCTGCCCCTTTTTGACCATCCTTTCTTCTCTAGGTTTTTATGACTTACTCTCCTGGTTCTCCTCCTAGCTGTCTGATTGCTTCTTTCTCAGCCTTATTTGCCGGTTTATCATTCATATTACTAGCTGTGGGGAACTCTATCCCTCTTGAGGACAACTAAGGGCCACTAGGTACCACAGAGATTTGAGAGTTGGGCCTGGAGTTAAAAAGACTCACTTTTCTAAGTCACTTTGAATGACCCTGGACAAGTAATTTAGTCTCAATTTCCCCATTTGTAAAATGAGCTGGAGAAGGAAATGGCAAATGCCTCCAGCATCTTTGCCAAGAAAACCCCAAATGGGGGTGAGTCAGACGTGACTGAAAACCACTCAGCATCCGTCCCTCTTGTCCTCACTTTACTTTCTCTCCTGGTCACCATATTAGCTCCAAGAGGTTTAATTATTATCTGTATGTATACAGGCATACAGACCTACATATCCAGACCCACTCTCTCTGCTGATCTTTAGTATCTGTTCTCCAATAACTGCCTATTGGACATTTCAAACTAGATGTCCCAAAGATGACTCAAATTCAACATTTTTGAAACCAAAGCCATCCCTGTTTCAAACTTCTCTATTCCCACTAAAGGTATCTCTTTCGTTCTCTAAGATTTATACTTTGATATCATTCCTTCCACATAGTCAATGATCTGCCAATCCTGCCATTTCTACCTCCATAATATCTCTTATATCAAATATTATTCCTTCCTCACTCACATATCATGTTAGTTTTTGTTACTTCTTACCTAGATTATTGCAGAATTTTCCTAAAGGGTTTCCCCATCTCAAGTCTAACCTTACTCTACTCTATCCTATATACACTACCAAAGGGATTTTTCTTAAATTCATTTCTCACTATATCAGTCCCCTGCTCAGTGAACTCCAGTGATTCCTTATTGCCTCTAGTTTAAAATATTAACTCCTTTTCTTAGCTTTAAAAGTCCTTCATAATCTAGCCTCAATCTAGCATGCCAGACTCAGTGGACATTACTCTCCTCCCTCCATTTTCTGCAATCCAGCCCCTTTTCTATAGCACCATCCTCCCATCTCCATGCCTTTGCCCTAAATGTATTTCCTCCTTACTTTGACTCCACAGAACCTTTCTCTTGCATCAAGATGCAGCTCAAGCATCAATTCTACATGAAGCATTTCCTGATTACTCCCCCCCAGCAAATGCAACTATCTTCTTTCTAACTACCTTGTATGTGTTTATGCTACATTAAAATGGAAAGTCATCGTGAGTGGGAATTGTTTCATTCTTGATATTCTTATACAGAGAGCTGAACACAGTGCCTAACCGAACAACTAAATAATGTCAATTGACTGCATAGCATTTCCTGTGCAATTTTTCGCTGGTGACATGCTGCAGTTTGCCACAATCACTCTGTGTGTCTCTCCACTGCCAATGTGGTTCACCTACAAGTCTACTTGTTCTCAGACTATGAACATACTTCCAGGTTGTTTCACATTACTGGGAGATGATTTGCTCTATCGCTGACCAGTGAAACAACCCTTCTAAATCCACCCAATTTTATATTGCTTTTCTTTTTTCTTCATCTGTGAATTTCAATCTGCAAAGGAGGGTAGGTCTTTAAACTTTACTATTCAACCAATTTCTCAAGGAGATCAAAGATGTAGGAAAGACCCATAAACACCAAAATAGTACTTGACAAAGCACATATGAATATGATAGAATACTGAAACCCAATAAAAAACAATGACTATAAAACTTTTGAAAGACAAGAGGATTTGTTAGGAGTTAATATAGAACAAAGTGAAGAGTATTGGAATGATCTACTTCAGGGATTCTCAAACTACAGCCCGCTGGCCAGATGCGGTTGCTGAGGACGTTTATGTGGCCCGCCAGATTATGGCAAATGGGCTGAGGGGCGGAGACAGAGTGTGAGCTTTTGTTTTACTCTAGTCTGGCCCTCCCACAGTCTGAGGGACAGTGAACTGGCCCCCTATTTAAAAAGTCTGACTACATGATTATTATTACAATAATATAAAACTATTTGAACGATGTATAATCAAGCAGAAGTGACCAGATGGACACCTCAAGAGAAAGGCGATCATCTCTAGGAGTGTTCCACAGGCCACCCCACATGGCCAGTACCTTCCTTGTCTTGTTTAGCTGTATATTTCTGTCGTGTAAGAGGATTCAAAAGGTGCCCCAGAGAGTGAAAGGAGGGTATGTTTTAAGGAGGTTATGGGAAATGACAGTGACATTTAAAGAACATCATTAAGACTTTTTTTTAAAAAGAACATTTGTGTTTAAAAGATGGGATTCATGTTTAAATAAATAGGCAGAAGCTTGAGATCATCAAAAATACTTCTCAACTTTCCAAAGGCAGTCCAACCCACTGACTTCCTCTAAATTAACTCTAGATTCAGTTCAGTGCCCATTTGCAACGTTTGTCCAAAATCAATGTAATAATAGACCAATTCTATGGGCTATCTATCCACTGCAAGTCTATGTAGACAACAGTGATATATACCTTATTTATAAATATGTCCATCCAAACAGGAGGCATTATTAAAAGTGAATCACAGACTACGCTCAATATAGAGAACTGCTGCATTTATTATTAGTAATGAATATGATAAATTAAAATACTTTGTGCCATTGTATTATTTAGCTCGCATTACCATGGTGTCTTAAAATTTACAAAGTTTTTTCCTCACAGTGGCTCTGAAGCAATATTCAAGTCAGTTCCCTTTTCAAGGCATCATACAACCTACACTCCAGTCTCCTGCTCTAAAAAACCAAAATGAACCCAAGCATTGGGAGATTTTTTTAAATCTAAGTTAAGAAGCTTTGGCTAAATGTGCCAAAGTTCTGTGCCCATAGCTAATCCATGGAGGAGACAGAAACTCTTAGAGTTGGTAGGAAAGAGCCCATGGTAACCAATCCACCCAGAACATTAGCCAAAAGTGCAACTAGAGAATATGGCTTCAAAGTCAAGATGCCTCAGATCATCCAAGCCTGTCCACCCATCCTCAGTCCCTTAGGAAAGGAAGCCTGCTTTGCCAAGAATCACAGCTCAAGTGTTTTAGCCTGGGGTTAAGTGAACTTCCCAGATTAAATTGCTTCTGCAGCTCCCCAGTAACAACTTGATATCTCCAGAAGGCATTTTAATTTATAGCTTCTCAAGGACTCCAGGGCAGCAATTTGCCTCAAGGCAAAGGAACCCTCCACAAAACTGTGGTTTTCATCAAGAGGGCAGAATCTAACGGTCAGTGTGATTGTTTTGTTCTAAAATATGGGCCACATTTCTCTCCATCCAGTGTCTGGAGAGTGGATTCTTCATTTGTGTCTCTGAGAGGCCCCAGGGGGACAGGCACTCCCCTGCTGCGATCAACAGAATGGCTGACATTTTTATAATGGCATTTTTGACCTTCCAAAACACTTTCCTCAAAACAATCCTGTACATAGACTAGTATGCAATAAGTTTTCAAATGAAATGTCTCCATTTACTCAGATAAAAGGGAATATTACTTTTCTAAATTTCCAGTGATCCTCAGAAAACTGCATAATAGCTAACAAATTCCCACAGGTTTACTATTACAGAATTTAGATAAAAGCAAAATGTGGTAACTAATTTTGGGTTCCACTGTGTTGGCCCTATCCCCATGGAAGATTGTACCTATTTCAACCTCAAGCTGATATTGGGAAAGCTTATAAAGAAAGAGTGGGTAGGGGAGCAGCCAGGTGGCACAGTGGATACAGCACCAGCCCTGAAGTCAAGAGGAGCCGAGTTGCTAGCTGTGTGACCCTGGGCAAGTCATTTAACTCCAGCCTCAGCAAAAAAAAGAAAAAAGAAATTAAAGAAAGAGTGTGGAAGTGGAAAAATCCTGGATTTAGAGCTAGTTAGTAGGCAAGGATTCCAGGCCCAGTTGCATGACCCTATACAAGTCATGTAGTCATCTGTGAAATGAGGAAATAATATTTCTACCACTTACTTCAGGGTGGTTGTAAGGTACAAATGACAACGTATATAAAATGCTTTGTAACTATAATAAGAGCACAAAAGGAAAAAAATAAGCACATCAAAATAGGAAAAATGGACTATCCTAAATAGGGAAAGCACATGAATTAAGAAGTCATTGATGGCGAAATCCAAGCACACTTCTAAAAATCTCAGGACATCCATAAGAAAGGTAAACAAAGAAACAGTTAATTCTATGTAAAACTGGTCCTTTCCAGTCAACAAATTCTCAAGACAACCAACCTTTGGTGCAAGAAGATATTGTATTTAACATATACTTTAACATGTCTAACATGTATTGGACTACTTGCCATCTGGGGAAGTGGGGGTAGAGGGAGGGAAGGGAAAAAGTTGGAACTGAAGTTTTTGCAAGTGACAATGTTGAAAAATTACCCATACATATGTTCTGTCAATAAAAAGCTATAATAAATAAAAAAGAAAGAAGATATACAAAATTACCATCTTCAAAAAATAACTGTCCAAAGAACACTATAGACATCTATATCTTTTTGGAATACCAGTCTGAGAAAAAAAAAAAAAATTGGATTGACTCACCCAAAAAGGGGAAGAGAGGCCTTGTCTGAGCCGCGTTCTTCCAGGTAAAGAGGAGCAGCATCAGGGCAGGGAGCAAGATGCTGGCCTGGGTGGTTGGCCAGTGAAAGGGTCACCTTACACCACAGTCCTTCCCTGACCTCTACTACCTGGGAGCCCCACCTCAAATTATATATTTTTTATGTGTGCACAGATTGGTTTTGCTGATAGAACACAAAAGTTCATCTTGGGAACTGACTTGGGCAAAGATTTTTCCTTTTTGATCATCACATTACCACTGTACAGCACAGAGTCTGGAATACGGCAGGTACTTAATGAATGTATGTGAACTGACTTTCTTTTGCTTGGTACTAGGCTCGACTAGTTAAAGTTAGAGAAAAAGGGGGAGGGAAGACAGAAAGGGAGGGACACAAGAGAGGAAGAGAGGGAGAGAGAGGGTAAAGGAAAGAGAAGAAAGTCAGAAAGAGAAAAAAAATTTCTGTCCCAAGATGGAATGAGTTTCCTCTTAAAGTAGTGAATTCTCTATTTCTAAAGCTGTTCAAGCAACTACTGGAGCATCTTTTGCAGGGACATTTCAGAAGAGACTTCTGTCTCAAGGATGGCATGGACTCTATAAGCATCTGCAATTTTAAATTCTATGATCCTAAGGGTGACGAAATAGGATTTAGAATATTTGTTAAGTTGAACACACAAAGGATGTTGGAGGAAGAAACACTGAAAATAGAACAGATTTTTATTAAAATCCTACAAAGCACCTGTAGTCAGGAGGAAATACTTAGGTTTAAGGAGCTAGACTCTCCACTGGTCTTTAATAAGTGAACAAACTGTCAACTTCTTTTTTAAATTTAGAAACTCCCTGAAAACAACCTCAGCTTAACAGACTGGCAGCCCATCAGAAAATGGGACCTGACAGTAGCAGGGTAAAAAATCCAACACAAAGTAGTTATTTACCAATTCACCAATTACCAAGTATTAACGCTACTTAGAACTATACAATGGAGAGGTAATGATAAATAATCTCTCACATCCTGATAATTACTCATTGTAATGTGTAGTTCTAAGGTTTTTTTCTATTCTAATATTCTAGATTCTAGATCAAAGATATCAAACATGTGGTCAGAAACCAGATTAAAATATAACTGGGAAATATTTCATAAAATAAATAAATACAATCACAATGAAACAGGAAATAGCGCCAATGTGCAGAGCCTTCTAGACAGGATGGGAGGGAGGAAGAGATTTGGCACTAATTTTTTTTTTAACTTAATGTTAACAATGTGACATGTAATTGAGAAACATTTAACAAAAGAAATCCAGCCTCAGACACTCGCTAGCTGGGCGACCCTGGGTAAGTCACTCCTCCCTGTCTGCCTCAGTTTCCTCATCTAACAAATGAGCGGGAGAAGGAAATGACCAACCCTGCAATGTCTTTCCAGGTAAATGTCACAGAGAGCCGGACAAGACTGAAATGACCGAACAACATGCCTGCTTCCATGTTCTTTCTTTGTTTTCTTCCTTATAAGAATACCGGTTTCTTGAATGCAGGACTTGGCTCTTCTTTGCATTGCCAACAATTAGCGCAGTGCCAGGCACAGCATTGTACTTGATAAGTGCTTGTTATATTACTGAGTACCTGACAACTTAGCCTGGGAGCCCCGAGAGAAGGAAGCACCCGTCTGGACCCATGCAGCCCGCCAGTGCATCTCAGCGCCGCCACGCTGAAGGCATCGTATGACAGTCGCTTGGAATCACAGGGAATCAGAGAGCCCTCCATACATGCTCCAGGCTGGGCTAGGGGATTTCTGATAGCATCTAGTCAGAGAATGTAGCAAAATAAGCTCTCAAGCCTTCTCTTCTGGCTCAGCTCTCTAGCAGCAAGGCTGGCTCTTAGGGACTGCTCCGGTCAGCAAAGGTTCTATTTTAAGCCACAGGGTCTCAGGAGAACAGCTGAAGCCCATTTTAAAATGTAGCCAATGCCCAGGGCAGTATCAAATATATCATACTTAATGGGGTTTTCATTCCTTCCCTAGAGAACTCATCCTCATTCTAATGAGCTCTTCAAATAGTTAATCTCTATTAGGATAGGCCTCCAAGGAGTCCATAACTTTAGTCCACTTTTTCCACCTGATCATTTATTTATTTTTAAATCAAAACTTATGTGAAGCTATAAGGATCAAGAAATAACAAAACAATATACAAAGAATGAAAAAAAATAGAACAGGATGCAAAATATCTTCTAAGAAAAACAACAAATCTGTAGAACAGATCAAGAAGAAAAAATAAAAGAATAACTGGACTACTTGAAAACTGTGATCAAAAAAAGAACCTTGACAAAATAATGCAAAAAATAATCCAAGAAAATTGTCCTGGAGTGAAAGAACACAAGGGGAAAATCCACCAATCACCACCTCAAGAGATCCTTTGTGTAAAACACATAGGAATAGTATTGCTAAATTTTGAAACCCTTAGATCAAAGAGAAATTTCTGCAAGAAACAAAGGAAAAAAAAACAATTCAAATATGCTCAAGCTACAATTAGAATTATAGAACTTAGCAGCAGCCACAATAAAATCATGGAATCATATATACTGACAACTGAAAGGACTAGGGCTGCAGTGCAAAATATCCTATCCAGAAAAACTACTGATAATATTGAATGAAAAAAATTGGGCATTTAATGAACTTGCAGATTTTCAGAACTTTCAACCAAACTCAAACTCAATAAAAATTTTACCATTTAAGAGCCAATATCAAGATCAATTTCAAGGAATTTAATATGGACAAATTGTTTGTTTGTTTGCTTTTTTACATGGAAAGGCATACCATATGTTTAATACTGACATCCGAAATGGGGTAGCTCAAAAGAAAAATTGGGGCAGAGTTGAATATGATCTGACTCTAAAAAGCAAAACTGTGTAGAAAAAAGGTAAAAATAATAATTGTTATAAAAATGAGGTGCAGAGGAAGAAAAGACATAGAGGCATTAGAGGGGGAGAGGAGGGCTCCTAATTCTGGAAACATATCAGAAATAAGTTAAACTACATATATACTACAGCAACACTACATACACACTACACATATATTCTATATGGCAACACTACATATATATTATAGCACCCTCTAAAACCTATAAAGAAATGAGAGGTGAGATGAAAGAAGGGGAAGCAAAAAATAGGGGAAGAGGACAAGAGAAAGCTCTATGGATGGGGGTAGGTTAAGTAATAGCAAGGCAATTTAAGGAGCAGAATTAAAACATTAGATTTTTATACAACAAGGATCAAGAGTAGGATTTACTAGAGAAAAAAGTATAGCTAGTAATCATTGATCTTAGATAAAGTTAAACTTAAAGATTCAATCAAGAGATTACATTATATGTCAGCCATACTAATACTATTTTAGATGCATGTTTACTTATGGGTAAATGCATGTGAGTGTGTGTATGTGTGTGTGTGTGTGTGTGTGTGTGTATATATATATATATGTGAGTATATGTAGATATATATGCATGTTGCTCTATGTGTATATAGATCTAAGTATATGGGGTCTGTAGGGGTGTGAATGTATATGTATGTTTATATGTGTATGTGTGTGTATACATGTGTGTATGTATATATCTATATGTGATATATAAATATATCTATTTCTATTGCAATATGTAATATGTGCTAAAGATAAAAAATATATAAATATATCTGTGCTTAACTAGAGTCTACATGGGAGAGACAGGGAATGATGAAAGGGGGAAAAAAAGAATAAAATTTTAAAACGTGCACTGCAGAGAACAAAAGAACAACCTACAAGGAAGCAAAGAAAAGATAGCCATTCATGAATATAATTTCTTCTACTATTATAATGTCATTTCTTGAACTGGGAACTTAGTGTTATATATTTTAATCCTCCCTGATGTTCCACTGGTACATCACATGCTGTGCCCTCATTGGACAGTTTCCCGAGGTCCACAGAGAAGTGGTGGAACTCCTCATTGTGCACAGATGAGATACAAGAGGCTCAATGAGAAGAGAGACATAAGACTGAAGGTTCCAATGCCTTAAAATATCTTCTCCAATAAGATGGAAGGTTTTTTGGATTGCAGAAGCCCAACAGTGCCAGACTGCAGAGTTGGCAGGATAGGGGGGACCCCTATGTACCTGAGAAGGCAGGACCATCTGACTCATGCTCGAAAATTTTGGGACAGTAAACTTCAGGCAATCTGCAACTTGGCTGGACTTTAATTATTCATTTAAATACGTTTTGTACTTATCTCCTCTACTTCTGCCCAATGACCTGCCCTTTTGATCACAATGCTACTCTTAAACAATATTAATCAACAGGACATTAAAGGCCACCTAATTAAAACCCAGTATTTACAGATGAGAACACAGACTCCCTGAGGTGAAAGACTTGGCTCAAGGTAACATGTTGTAATAAACAGGTGATGAGAAAAAACAGGATTTGAACCCAGATCCACTGCCTCCTAATCTGTGAGTTCTTTTCAGTAAAAAACTGGCATGAAAGTTATTATTGGACTTTTCAGCCACTTGCTGTCTTGTAAAATAAGTCAGTCAACAAACATGAATTCAGAATATACTATCTACTGGGCATTTTGCTGGATTAGAGAGAGAAGGTCCTGCCTATGAGATGCTGCCATTTATGTGGAGAAGACAATGACTAAGTCCTTACAAGAGCTAAAGTAGATGGAGGAGAATCTGAGAGGAAAGGGTACTAGCAACTGGGGGGCTGGGGCAGCCCTCATCCCCACCCCTGCAGAAAATGGAGTTTGAGTTATCTTAAAGGAAACCAGGAGAACTAAGAGGCCAGGCTGAGGGGAGCCTGACATGCCCCGTGGGGGGGGGCTACCAGTGCAAAGGTCAGAAATGGGGATGGAGCATCATGTTTGAAGACCACGGATCACTTAGTTGTGTGACCAGGGACCGTGTGCAGGAGAGTAAAGTGCAAGAAAACAAGTAAGAAAGCTCACAAAGAGCTTTGATTCGCCTCCAGAACTTCTAGATTCATAGGAAGCCCCAGTGGCAACCTCTCATTATGATTGCACTATGAGCACCCACCTTCCAGGAAAAGGAGAGGGGGGCTGTTTATACAGAGGCCTGCACAGGACAATTTCTCCTTTCTTAGGTCATATCTCTGGTGGGTTTAGACTTGTCTCACCAAAGTCAGTATAAGTTTAAAAAAATAAGCAAATTCTCAAACACTGCTCCTAAACATGGCTAACTAGAGCCTTCTGAGGCCCATGTGCAAAAAGTAGACTCTTCAGCTGCAAAAACCTGTTCTATTCAAATCCCGTCTCAGACTTCATTCGAAAGATTTGGGGGAAGGAAAAAAAAGTTATAAGGGATTTAATTGGAAAGAATTCCTCTTCCCTCCCAAAAAAATACTCATAGTATGAACTAAATAAGCATAAGACTCAGGAAAGAAGCAAAAATAAGTAGTAAGGACCAAGAAAAAGAAGTCAGTTGATAATAACACAGTACTTTTACCAAGCTTAAAGAGATTTGTTTCTTGTGAAGTCTGGGGTACAAGGATTATTTTTCACATAAGGAAACCTAGCCATGGCTATGAACTCAGGCCTCTGGATTCCACGCACTCAATTCTTTCCTCTACAACACTTCCCCTCTCCAAAAGCAGGACAATTCCTGAAAGTTCCTATTTGGAAGTGGTGTTTTCCTTCGAAATAAAAACACCAGGGGCCAATAGCTCTTTACAAGGTCTTTACGAGCTCACACAGCATCAGGTTACATGGCTCATTCATAGAAAGACTTTGAAAACCTAGTGTTCATGTTGGAGAATAGAGATTAGGTGAATGGAAGTCTTCCATTCCCGGAGCTGGAATGAGAACTCAAGTGCAGGACACGGAGAATACAAGAAATGGAAAGCCACTGCATAACCCTCGGTTTCTCCAATAATCCCATGGAGAGAAGATGGAAATTCAGCTAAACACGAAGTGCTTGCCAGAGGAACACCAAGGGAAGACTCAGTCAAGGGGGAGACCCTCTCAGGCTAGGAAGTACTTTACCTCAAGGAAAAAGGCACGTGCCCCTTGGAATATGGGTGGTAAGCCTGGTATCTGCTTCTGTACACTCCTGAATCCGACAGCTAACATGAGAGTCTTCCCTTCCAGGAGAGAGCGCCAAGACAGTCGCTGCCCGCTTTAGGGATGCTGCGCTCTCTGAGCTGGGCATCTATGCCTTGTGTGCACTGCAGTATTCAGTCCCAGAGCCGCAGGACTCGGGCTTGCCACCACAGCCCCAACCTGCCTCTATCAGTCTGCCTCAAGGAGCTGCCCGAGAACCTGCTCCTCACTCAAGCCTGCTCAAAGGGAGATGCCAGAGAGCTCCTGCTGGCTCAGCCCACACAGGCCCCTGGTCACCGGAGAGCAGCGTATCCTTCTTCCCCTTCACGAGGAAGAAGGTAAAGAAATAAAGGCATGGCAAGACCACGTAGTCCAAGTCCACACACTAAGACTCGGGGGCAAAGATGAACCCTACATGGGCACAGACCCAACTCCAGGGTGCTTCCTCTCCCAGCCGGGAGCTCAGCTCACGGTTCCCTTCACAGGAAAGCTCTGGATGGGGCTCTAGAGTACATGAAAATCAGTGGCTTGGTCACTTGGCCTCCCAGATGAAAGAAAGCAACTACAAAATTAAAGTTAAACCCCATCCCAAATACTCGGCCCCTGCCTCCAGCATACACAAACCTCCCATCCCCAATGCTGATGACAGATTGGTATATGAAAACAATGCTGGGGTTTAAAAAATAAAAAAAAAAGGCTATAAAAGCCACAGTTCTTTCCCAGGCCCAGCTCATTAGCAAGTAATGTAAATATTATGGCCAGCTGTTAAAAGAGTGTGGTATTAGTAAACTTGGGTTAAATGGACTAATAAAGGGAAAACAACTTTCTAAAAGATTATTTTCATGTTCTACAGATCAACTTAAAAGCCTCTGTCTGCTAAGTTTTGTTGTGTTTTTGTTTTTCTGAAAAGCTCGTGGCCTGGCTCTTTGCCGAGAAGAACCCATTGTTCAGGAGAGCTGGCAATCAGGTAAGGCGGGGATTCCACTGAGGCAGCCAGGGAGGGAGAATCTGGGAGGGAAAAGACGGGGCCCTTCCCCTTGCATCACACTGATGGACACCAACATTGGGGGAGCATCTGACTTTACCTACTCCAGGAGGTGAGTAATGTCATTATCCTCTTTTTACAGTGGGAAAACTCGGGTTGAAAGAGGTCAAAGGTCTTGTCTGAGGTTATTCATAGGACCCCCAAATTTCTGATTCAGAAAGATAGTCAGCAGGTATCTAACCTAACCATGGTCAAAACAAAACTACAACAACCAACAATTCACCTCTGGCCTACTCAAAGACCCACTAGAAAAGAGCCCCCTCCCTCGCCAACGTTTCCTAACAAGACCAGTTGCCCTGCTGCTCCCGGTTCTGCCCTGGAGGCTGGGCACAATACCTTTCCTCTATTACATGGTATCCTTCAAATATAGGGAAAAAACGTTCATGTCTTCCTTGAGTCATCTTGTTTCCAGAATAAATACTCCCAAGTTCCTTCAAATGATTCTCCTGTAACCCGGACTTGAGATCCTTCACCAGTGCTGGTTCCCTCCTCTAACAGCAGCCTGGCCACCACCTTTCTAAACTCTGGTGTCCTGAGGGATTCCGGTGGTCCAGCTGAAGGCTCCATAGGACAAAGCAAGTAGCATAATGACTCCTTATTCCAAGAAGCAAGTCACCCCAAGGTCCCATTAGTTTTTGTTTGGTTCCCATAGAAGAGTTCATTTGAATGGAATTAAAGTCCATAACAATCCCCAGACCTTTTTCAGAGAAACTGCTCTGCAACAATTTCCCCATCCAGCCCACCCCAATTTACCACCCTGACACTGACTGTACTTTATTCTGTTAAAACTTTCGGTTCGCACTTGGGAGGCAGCAGGGCTAGCGTTTAACTACTGGTCTTCTGACTTTATGGCCACTGTGCTCTCTGTCTGCCTCTCTCTCAATGTGACCAGTGGCAAGAACAACCCATGTGGGGTCAGATCTCCTGAGCTCCAAGGCCTTTTGCTGAAAAGCCCTTGGTTGACTTCAGTATCACCCCCCTGAACCCCAGTGCCCCCCCAGCCTAAATGACAAGGGATGGAGACAGCAACTAAATGTCAGAACTGGCATGGGCAATTCTTGGGTTCTGCCTCTGACACACGGGGCCGCGGGGGGGACCCAAGACCCAGCATCAGAAACACGTGGGAAGACTTGGAGGAGCCAAGGTGAAGCCGAGGCAGGAGATCAGAACGATATAAGGACAACAACGATAAATTCTCAGAGAGGAAACCAAACTCGTGAGTGATTACAAAAACCAGTCCTGGTCCTGGAGCAGAAACAAGGAGCCTCCCCTCTTCAGCCTAGGGCAGGGGGCTGATATCTGGAAAAGGCGGCGGTGTCCTTACTGTCCAAAAGAAAAGCTGAGCCTCAGAGAGTTTAATGGCTTCCCCATGGGAATAACGCTACTAACAGTGACTAAGCAGAGCCAGGCCTACCCCTCGTGGAAAGAGAGACAATCTGGTTTTGCTGCAGCAGGACTGCCAATAATTACCACTCCTGCTCAGGGAAGTATATATAGTTCATATAAATATAATGCTTTAAAGTCTGCAAAGAGCTTTTTATATATTATTTCATCTTATCTTTATAACCCTTTGAAATAGGTGCTGTTTTTTTTATTTATTTTCTAAATGGGGAATGCAAAGTTTATGATGGTCTAAAAATGATATTAGAGTAACAGAGGAACAAAGTGGAGGTTTGGGGAGATAACTATCTTGCTTTCCTGTTTAATCCATCCTTTCTTGTTTAAGAGCAGAAGTATCTTTTCATTATTCTTATATGCATCTATTCCACCTCTTAAAAAAAAACTCACCAGATGCTCAGATTTTTTTTTCCCACAAAAAAGAATGGCCTCCCCTGAGTTATTTATTTTAAAAAAAAAAAACCTCTAAGTCTTACAAAACTTATAATTCTGTATCCCAACTTTTCTTTTCTGAAATCCATTGCATTGCAGGCCCCAGCTAAAGCACAGAGAAATCTTCACACAACTACAGCACAGAAGTGGATTTGTAAGAAACCCAAGAACCCCATTTCTCATAAGCATGGAAAAGTAGCCTAATGTAAACCTGGTTTAGAGTTTTCCCAGGAGGCCTGAGCCGGAGAGGGCCTAGGAAATCATGCTCTAAGTCCAGGCCCCAAGGCCCATAGGGACACAGCCAAAGCTCCTTGGACAAGATCCAGGACAGTACTGGGTACCTCTCATCATGTTCATCCTCGGGTGACAGGACAACAACAAGCATCTCAGCCTGGACGCAGAGTGCCACCTCTTATCCTGAGTTCAAGCTGTACAGTGGAGGGCAACGAGTCGGCCTGAAACGGCTCTGCTTCCTCTGTCCTCCCCACTCCCAAAGTCCTTCCATACACATGTAAATACATATACAAATACAAACATATACAAATACACCCACACATCCCTGTACACAAAAACATACCAACACACAAGCTCTCCAATCACTGTCCAGATTTAATACGATTGTAAATGTATCACTTCTATCAGATTGCTTGCTGTATTAGGGAGGATGGAGGGAAGGAAGAGAGAAAAAAATGAAATCAAAATCTTAAGGAGAATAAAGAATTAAAGTGAAGATAGGCAAAGTCAATATGGAAGACTGGCATGAAGTACATCAAGATCCCTGCCCAACAAGAAATTGGAAACTGAGTGGATGCCCATTAATTGGAGAATGGCTGATTAAATTGTGGTATATGGATATTATGGAATATTATTGTTCTATAAGGAAGGACTAACAGGATGATTTCAGAAAGGCCTGGAGAGACTTACATGATCTGATGCTGAGTGAAATGAGCAAGACCAGGAGATCATTGTACCTGGCAACAACAAGATTATGTAATGATCAAGTCTGATGAATGTGACTCTTTCCAACAATGAGATGATTGAGGCCAGTACCAATGATCTTGTGATGAAGAGAGCCATCTACACCCAGAGAGAGGACTATGGGAACTAAATGTGGATCACAACATATAGTTCTCACTCTTTTTGTTGTTGCTCATTTGCATTTTATTTTCTTACTCATTTACTTTCCTTTTTGATCTATTTTTTCTTGTACAGCAAAGAGAATCATATAACTATGTTTACACATATTGGATTTAGCATATATTTTAACTTGTATAACATATTGGATTGCTTGCCATCTAGGGGAGGGCGTGGGGAGAAGGGGAAAATTCAGAACACAAGGCTATGCAAGGTTCAATGTTGAAAAATTATCCATGCATATGTTTTGAAAATAAAAAGCTTTAAAAATAATAACAATAATAATAGAAAAAAATCCCTGCCCAAATAAACTTAGAAAATAAGATTAAAAGTGGTAAAGTGCATAATGAACTGTCTGACACATAGTAAGTGCTAAGTCAACATTGATTATTATTATTTATTATTATTATTATTATTATTATTATTATTATTACTATTATGTAAAATACACCAGTGTGGCTCCTGATTGGGAAATTCTAAAGTCACAGTGAGTCATTCTTTTTAAACCAGGTCAAATTATGGGTGCAGAAGGAAAAGCCTGTGGATACTAGTAAAGGAATCTGGCCAGAAGCATACAAGGATGTGGCACCAGGAAAAAACGAGGCACCAGATTCATACTGGGACAAGACAAGAGGATTCAGGAACAGGAGCCAACTGGCAGCTCTGTCACTCACTACCGGGTTCTGAGTTACAGATACAGGATGGTCACTGAGAACATCCAGGGTGGAGTTCCAGGATGTCACAGGCTGTGTACCAAAAGAGAAGCAAACAGAAGCGGTGTGGCTTGGACCCCCAGGAGCAAAGTAGGGTCTAAGTTCCAGTTTGTAGACCAATCTTAAGTCTGGAGACGAAAAACCAGGGCAGGAATCCAAGACTAAAAGGGAACCCACAGTTCTATCACTCTGAACCAGCAGAACTTTCTGACAATGGCTGAGTCCAACAGCAGTCCACTATCATTCAGAAACCAATTGAGGTTAAGAACTTGAAGAATTGGTGGGGGAGGAAGAAGAAGGGAGACACACAAAATCAAACTTTGACCAGAATCAAACTATTTTGAGAGCAATGAAAAGTGGCAGATTCCCAACATTATTGTCTCAGATCCTAGAATAACACAATACTCAATACCTCAAGAAATCAGTAAAAGAAACAACTAAAATCTTCCCTTCAGAAATGCACAAGGCCTAGTCCAAACACAGTCTGAAGTCAGAAAGCAGGCAGGAAGAAAAGGCAAACCAACAAAAATTCCAACATAAAAAGCTATTGTAGTCACAGAGACACTCAAGCCACAAAGAGAATGACTCCAAAACATTTATAAGCAAAGCCTCAAAGAAAATCACAAATGTGGGCACAAATCGAACTAGAATTTCTAGAAGAGATGAAGGGCTTTTTTATTTTAGTTTAAAAAGCACAAATAAAATGAAAGTAGTGGAGGAAAAATTAGAAAATAAATGAGAGCTATCTAAGAAAAAAATTGGAAAAGGAGTTAACATCTTGGCAAGGGGTACAAAACCTTACCTAAGTAACAAAATCCCTGAAAATCAGAATGGACCAAACAGAAGCCAATGACTTCATGAGGCAACAGAAAAAGTCAGACAAAAAAAATAGAAAAATATAGAAGAAAATGTAAGATACTTCATATCAAAACTATGTGACCTGGAAAACAGACCAAGGAGAAAAAAAATTAGATTAAATAGACTATCTATAAGCCATGACCAAGAAATATAGAACATTAATCAATCAATCTTTATTAAATACCTACTATGTACCAGGCATCATGTTAAACACTGGGCATGCAAAAAAGGGCAAAAGACAGTCCACCTCAGGAAATACACAGTCTAATCGAGGAGACAACAAATATGCACAAAGAAATCATATATAGAAAACCACAAGCCTCTGAACAGAGTCTGATGGAATGAAACCCATGCTTCAGCTGAAGATACATTAGAAGGACTTCAAGAAAGGTCAGTCTCACCAGAGTAATAGAGGTATTCAGCGCAGCCCAAATGGTGATCGGGAAAGCCAGTGAAAGGATCTTAATCAAAGCAAATGAGACGCTCGGTCCTGACTCAGTAGTAAAGCAGACCAGTAGAGCAGTCTCCAATCCTAGAACATATTGCCTGGGAAACTGGGCTATTTCTTGGAGAGTGCAGATAGGACCACCCTGTCCTGTGAGAAAGACACCAAACACAAAGGGCCCTTGTGTTCAAAGGCAAGGCTCAGAGCTGACCCCTTTACCCCAGGAGCAGACCTCGACCATAAAAGGCACAAAAAGGGGGAAGAACAAAAGAAAATGAGCAAGAAACAGAAAAGAAGCTTAAACTATGGTGACAGGGAAGATCAAAACACCAACTCAAATGAGAACAAAATGCCCACAGGGGAAATCTCAAAGAATGATATAAATTGGACTCAAGCCCAAAGAGGCTTCTTGGAAGAGCTCATAAAAGATTTTAAAAGACATAAAATGAGAAAATGAAAAAATAAATGAGAAGTATACAAGAGAAAATCAACAGCTTAGAAAAGACATGTAACTTAAAAAGGAAATAAAAATAATAATAAAATGATAAAAAGGAAATAATTTATAGAAGTCTGGGAACTAAGTGAACCACACTAACTCCATCTTGTGATTAAACTCTGGCTCTGGCTCAGTTCCCTTCCTACTATTCAATTATGGGTCAAGTCCAATATCTGTCTTGTGAGAAAATGTAATTCATTTGCAGGAATTGTGAGAAAACTTGATTGCATTGTTTGAACCTAGCCCTGCATGGCTGGGAAGCAGGACCTGTAACTGCAACTTAGAAACTCTTAACTAAGCTCTTAGTATTCTAACCAGAAACTCAGCCAGATCTGAAGATTGATGTAAGTTTTCTTGGAATTATACATCTCAAGTAATCCATATGTCTTATCTAAAAACTGGCCCCATACTGGTCAATCAGGTGTTGTTTCCATGTCCCTTTGATTGAATACAGACATTCGGAAGGATTGGAATACTTCTTACCCTTACCCTTTCCTACCCTAATCTTTCCTTTACCTAATTTTGTATCTTGGCTAATTGTTTTAATTAATTTGCCTTATTTGATTAATTGTTTTTAACACATAAAAATCTATCTCACACTGTAAGTCTCTGGATTGATTGTTCACTGTTTATTATGCCTTTTTGCTAATAAATTGTACAGCTTGGATTCTTTCCCCCATTATTATTAATTATCTACTATAGAAAGAAGGTACTGGAATTAAGAGGGGAAGGCTTCCTATAAAAGATGAGATTTTAGGTGAGATTTAAAGCAAGCCAGAGAAGTGGCAGATAGAGACAAGGAGATAGCACATGGCAGGTTGGTATTTCAACAAATCTAAAAATCACCTCTATCTTTCAGAATTGAAGGGCAAAGTGGAAATAGGATGAATCCACTGATTACCTCCTGAAAGAAACATTAAAGCCAAAATCCAGAACTTCCAGGTTAAAGATAAACCTTACAAGCATCCCGGAAAGAAAGAATTTAAGCACCCAGGGGCCACTGTCAAGATCCTTTACAATTTAGAGCCACTATTAAAGTGCTTGTGATACAGTATTCCAGAAAGCCAAGGATACAAGCTTATAACCAAGCCAATAACTAAGCCAAACTGAGGATAATTCTACAGAGAGAAACAAAGGATTTTTAGTGAAAAAAGAGGACTATCAAGAATTCTTGATGAAAAGACCACAGCTGAAGAGAAACTCTGAAGTTCAAATGTAGGAGACAAGAAAAACATACAAAGGGAAACATAAATAGTCCTAAGGGATTAAACAAGGATACATTGCTTACATTCTAACATGGGCAGAGTTTACATGTGTCTCCTCTGAACCTTCCATCATCAGGAGTCACAGAGAAAGTATAAGGTATGGAAATGGTTCTGTTACAGCTTACAGCTTAATCTTAAAAGAAGAATGGAAAAAAAGAGAAGAGGAATCCACTAGGGGGGAGGGAACAGAAAGTTAAAGAAAATTATCACACAAAAATCACATTAAGTTTCCTATGTCTCCTCATCAGAAATCACTTTTTCTCCAGCAAACTCTAATAACTCATTGTTTGTACAAGTCAAAAAGAAAAGGGGCAAAGGGGTAGTATTTGACACTGAAATCTCGTTCTCATCTGAATTGGTCAAAGAAGAGAAGAAAACACTCAGGGAATTGAGTGTAGAAATACATTCCATACAATAAGGAAATAAAGAAAAGAGAGACAGGAGAAGGGAGAATTACAGGGAGGGTTGATTAAAGGAGGCATTAATCCTAAACAAAACAAATCCTAAAGACAACCAAAAACATTGATATCTCTTTTTTGAATTGACAAAAGAATGGGAATCTGAAGGTGTGTCATGGAAAGAGGAATGATTGAACAAATTATAGAATATAAATATATAAGAATGCTATTGTACTATAACAAATGATGGCGATGGTTTCAGAGAAACCAGGGAAGAACTTCATGAACTGATACAGAGTGAACCAAGAGAGTAATTTACATGATGACAATATGTAAAAATAATCAAATTTAACTGAGAAACTGATCAGTGTAATGATCAACTATGATTCCAGAGAACTAATGAAAAAAACATGTTTCTGATAAGGAAATGAAGGACTCAGAGTACAAGGAGGCACATACATATTTACACAAATTTTGTATATTGTACATTTCATTTCACGGCTAATGCAGAAATCTCTTTTGTTTGCCTATACAACACTTCAAACGGGTTTTGTTTTCTTTCATTCTCATTTGGGGGAGTAAAAATGAGAAGACAGATTTTTATCATTTAAAAAGTACATTTTAATTTAAATTTCTTAACAAAGAAAGGAATTAAGAAGCACAGCTTTCCTAGACCTCAAATTATAAGGTAATGATTATCGAAATTATGTTGGTACAGATCAAAAACAAAGGAGAGTAAATCAGTGTTACAGGCTAAATTAACAATAATTTTAAGAAATTTAAAACCAGGAAGCTCATGTTTGATAAACTCAGAAACAGAAATGATTAGAGAAAAGACTGTAGGAAAACTAAAAAAAAAAACAGACTGTAGGAAAACAAGTGTACACTACCCCATTACACAGTGAACACCCCAATAAATTCCAAATGGATTTTCATCTTTGATAATAATAAACAGCCTACAAAATACAAAACAATTTCGAAGTTCCACTTCATACTCAGCAAATGGGCAAACATGACAAACAGTTGATGTTAGAGGGACTATGGGAAGATACACACACTAATATAATGCTGGTGGAGCTAATTGCTCTAATCATTCTGGAAAATAATTGGCAATTAAATGAAAAAATCCATTAAATTGTGCTTTTGATCCAGAGATCTCACTATCAGGCATATACTTAAGGAGATCAAAGACAAAAAAGACCTTTCTCTATCAAATATTAAAGATTCCTAATTACTACTTTTGTAAGTAGCAAAAAAAAACCAAAAAAAAAAAAAAAAAAAAAAAAAAAACAGAAACAGAGTGAGTGACAATCATGTAGAGCAGCTGGACAAGCCCTATTCTTGAACTGAACCATTCATTATTGCTGAAAAGAGAACAACATGGAATCTCTGAATTAAGAAGTCCACGGACCCTCTGGTCCAACCTTTACCTGGACATGTACTCCCTCTACAATACCCTGAAAGTCTGCAAGTAACGGCAGCTCTGTAACTGCTAGAAAAGCTTTTCTGGATCCTAAGCAACTTTCATCTCCTGCTCCCAGTTCTCCCTGGGGCCAAGAAAAATAACTCAGCCCTTTTCAACTTGACAGCCCCACTGTAAAATGGCTCCTGAGCAAGGCTTCTTGACCTAGGGTCGGTAAACTTGTTTCCTTAATATTTGGAGAAATATACTTCAACATATTTGGTTTCCTTCATGATCCTATGTATTTTGTTTTATGCATTTTAAAAAAAGGATTCTGAGAAGGGTACTTCTTAGCTCCATAGGACTGCCCAGGGAAGTCAAGCCAAAAAGTTTCAGTCCCTTTCTTCCATGGATCCCTCCAGAGACAAGCACTCCAGGAAAATGAAGTTTCTACCCAGAGATCCCTTTGTGTTGGAGGCCTCTCCCAAACACAAAAGCTTTTACTCCTATTCAGTAGACAAGAGAGACGCTTCCTCTCCTACTTTCTGCCTTCCTGTGCCTGTTGCCAAGTGATGTCCACACCACGGGCAATACAGCGAGAAGTCCCAGAGACATATAGCCAGGCTGCCCATCGCAGGAACCTTTTGTTGGGGGAGATAGAAAGAGCCTTATCAATGGAACCTGCTCAATCCGAAAGGAATACAGAATCCTTCAATCTTACTGCTGATTTTGTTTCTAACAAATCCAACTTCTGATTTGCAAGCCTCACCCCCATTCCTTAAAATCTCCAAAAGAAACACTGGGCAATCTGGATTTTTACTCAAAGGGAAGGTCAGAGAAAAAAGGGGGGTGGAGAATCTGGAGGGAAGGAGGGCTACGTACATACTCTCAGGGAATGTTCAAATGTTATATGACCTCCTGGCCAAAGGGAGATGATGAGGGGGAGGGGAGCGGAGAGGGGGAGGCTGAGCCATGTTTCTTGACAAATGACAGACAGCTTCTGAAACTGAAAGCCATAGGTTTCAAGTCTCAGGGGTATCACCTTCAAATACGTCAGTGTTCTAAAGGTAGATCAGCTTTCCCTGCTGCCTCCACCCCGCTGAGAGGTGAGCTCCCAAGGCAAACACAAGGTTCTGACTGGGAGCCTTTGAGGTGGCAGGAGCCGGGAGGAGTTCAAAGGCAAGGCCGGCTAGCGCTTGCACCTCCAGGCGCTCTCAGGGTGAAAGGTTACTAAAGCAGGAGCCACTGACCAATAAAGGCTGAGCCCTCTGGACAGATAAACTGGAGATCCGTTTACACCTTTCCCAGCTTTCCGAAGTCCCCTCACCTCACTCCCACTGCACCCAGGGCCAGCTCCCCGACAGCCCGTCCTCCTGCCTGGCTCTACAGAACAGCTGCCAGGGGCTTGAAAACTGGTAATCAGGATCCAGCATCAAAAATAAATAAATCAGAGCCTAACTTGTGTCAAGTGCCACAAGCGGATCAGCCTGGGATGAGACTATCCATGACTGCCTCACTCTCAGCCGAAGGGGGAAAGCTGAGTGCTCTGGATTAGAGAGAGAAGGCTCGTGCAGAGCAAGCCCCAGGCTGATCCCACACACTTGAAAGGCCTCTGTGAGCCTCATTCTGGGTACACAGACTTTCACAAAGCTTGGGATTCCATCAGTGTCCCTGCTCCCACCAGGACAGAGCACCTCCTCCCAGAGGGCAGAGGCCCATTTTCTCCCCCAGCTTGTTGTTGAAGGCTCTCCAGCTTCACTGGATGGGTGTACCAGAACTTAGGCTCTCCTTCCAGACCATGGAAAGGGTGCCCCTCTATGGTCTAACTATTAGTGAGGGGCAGCTAACATGCAGTAGAGAGAGGATGGGACCTGGAGTCAGGAGATCCTGAGTTCAAATGAAGTCTCAGACACCAGCTTGCAACCCTGGTCAAGTCACTTAACCCTGTGGGCCTCAGTTTTCTGACCTGTAAAATGAGCTGGAAAAGAAAATGGCAGATCCCCTCAATATCTCTACCAAGAATACCCTAAATGGCATCACGGAGAGTTGAACAAGACTTAATCAACTGAACACCAACATATCTATATCTATATGAAGGGGTGAGAATGGCAAGGAGTGCTAAGGAAGGGGAAGGGCTGAAGAAGCAGTGGAGGAATGGCCAGCCTCTGACCTGGGAAGCCATGAGTTCAAATTCCCCTGTGATCCAGATAGGCAAGTCCTTTCTATGTGCCTCAGTGCCCCAATCACTCTCAAAGACTCAAAGTAGAAAAGTAGCTGCTAATCAGCATAGGTAGAGAGAGTGTGCGCCACATTGACAAAGTCCAGGCTGAGTTCCAGAAACAGCTAAGATGGCAGCCTGTCCAGAACAACGATAAATCACCATGGGAAGAAGCAAAAGCGTCTCTGGTTCACTCCCCTGGCGAGGGCCCTTCTTGTCTCACCTAGCTAGGTGTCTTTCATGGGGCAACAGCCTGGTAAAAGGCCAAGGAGATGCTCTCACAGTCTATGACTGAGAAAGAAACCTGTTGGCCTTTGCTCTGAGGTGACAACCCTCCTCCAACTTTGGGTGTGAGAGGGGAAGGATCTCAGATTTTTTTCCAAATGTGTGTGTGTGTGTGTATCAATGTGAAACTGTGTAATTTCATCAATATATTGAAAATTCCTATTCCATTATAATTATCTAATTCATGAGTCTTATAGTGATACTTGAGGAATATATCAGTTGAATGACTGGCCCACATTCACACTCGGAATATCAGGTTTGAGTCACAGAAGACTTTCTGACTCCACAAGTCTAGTGTTCCATCCACTGTGTCTCTCTCTGACTGAAAAGGAATTTTTTTTTCTGAAAAGGAATTTTCTATCCCTCCCTAGAGGCCATGCTGTGTGTGATGGGAGCTTCCAGCCCAACTCTGGATCTGAAGTCCCTGAAGTTGTGACATCCAGGGAGATGGTAATAATCAAGGGTCTCAGCCGGGAATGTGACCATTCTAAAACAGGATTTTCAGAAAGAACAAGACATTCATCAAAGTGTGAGATGAAGGCCATTTTTGAGGGTTACCCACCACCAGGGAGAGCGGAATATCACCTCCCAACCACTGGGTTCTCTATGAGTTATTGCTGGCTTCTATTAAAATGCTTTCATTCCTTGTTGGTGGCCAGCTATTAAGGCAGGCTCCTCTGACCATACACAGGAGGGGCCTGTCCACGCTGGAAGAGTCTCATGAGAGATTCTGGATTTCTGGCTCCTCCTTTCTGAAAGCTGACCACACTATACTCAAGCTTAGCTAAAGATATCTGCAAAATAAAATTCCAGACACAAGTCACTGCAGGCTGCCAAAGAAATCGGTTCGAGGATCCTCATCTGGTTCATTTCCAGCCCCCTGAGCCCTTTATCTTCAGAAGCCAAGTGGTCTTGCAGACTCTCCCAGCCTGTGTGTTCCATGAGATGCAGGTCCTGAGGGCTGAGGGCCTGGAACCTGCCACCCAATGGTGTCCCCTCGCTACTGCACAAGTTGGAAGTTTAGATATTCCCCCAGAGTTACACTTTTCTACTCCTGCCTGGTCCTTCTGCTGAAACACTCTCTCCCACATCTCTACCAATGAAATTCAAAGCCCAGCTCGGAGATCATCCCTTTTAGGTGGTTTCCTTTGCTTTCCTTACCAAGAGTCATCCTTTCTTTCCCAGCAAACTCTAGTCCTCTCCCACATTCCGATGCTCTACTTTGTCATATAGTGATCTACTCCTAAGTCTTTGTTTCCTAAACACACTGTAGACTTCTGGTGGACAAATACTGTATCAATTTCATTTATGTACCCCACTGAAGGAAGCGCATTACCTTGTACACAGTAGGTGCTCAATAAAGATTTGTGAAATCCAAACAAAATTAGGAAGGACACCACAAGAGTCACAAGTGATGACTTCATAATATGTAGATTCTCAAAATTTAAACATTCCTAAATAAAGATAAGCTGAATGAAAATTAAATTTTATTTTAAAATACACTGAGATTTTAAACAAAATGACTTGTTTATATCAAGGATTGATAATGTGATATTGAGGATGTGATGATCGAGTCAATGACAGGCATGAGGGATAAGAAAAACCTTCCAGGGAGGAGAAATGTATCTCCACGTTACAAAATTCTCTTCTTCTATACAGGGCTACCTGGGCCTCAATTCTTTCTTTTTTTATTATAGCTTTTTATTGGCAGAACAGATGCATGGGTAATTTTTCAACATTGTCCCTTGCACTCACTTCTGTTCCAACTTTTCCTCTCCTTCCCTCCACCCCTTCCCCTAGATGGCAGGCAGTATTATACATGTTAAACATGTTAAAGATTATCTAAAATACAATATATGTGTACATATCTGAGCCTCAATTCTTATTGGCTTTAGCATTAAGAAATTTTTGTGGACCAAACCAGGCATTTCCGTCCATATATATAATATATATGTATGTGTGTGTAACATATATATATATGATATGAATTAATATTTAAGAGAGAATATTATATACTAAGGAGTCTGGGAATCAGGAATTCTGCATTTGAAATCCAGCTCTGCCACTATGGGGCCTAAAACAAGCCACCGGGAGGAATTTATCAGTTTACTAATCTGTAAAATGGAGCACTGAACTAAGAGCCCTTACTGCTCTAAAATCCTGGGCCTAGGAAAGCTGTCTGTAGCTCTTAATTCAGAACAGCACAGTACAATGAGATTAACTGCTGTCAAGGTAAACCTGTATCCATTACGCCGCCACCCCAAGACAAACATTTATTGAGCCTAACTTCTAAGCCCTGGTATCAGACTTCAAATTAGTTCAAAAGAAATGAGCCACCACTTTGTACTGTAGGAAGAATGGCGGGGAAGGAATAGGAAGGGTAAAGATACAAATGATTAGAAGACCGAATCTTTGTTTTTGAAGGGTTCCTTAGGTCAGGAATTATTTCATCTCCAGAGGTCTCAACAGGTCACACAAAAGAAAATGAGGATCTCCAAGGAGAGCATCAGAATTATTCTAAAGTATCAAATCTTATCAGATCCAAACTGGTCTTAGAGTTTGTTGAAATGAGTTCTTACAAAAGTGACCCCTGCCTAGATGATTATTCGTAAGCAACTAATCCCTTATCTGAAATGGAATAAATGAAAAACTCTGAATACTTTCTTTTCAAAAACTTAGAATACTTCAAAACCAAATGAAACCCAATGTTCTTTGGATAACTTTTCCCCTTTCTTAGAATACTGAAGGCTATTGCTGAATTATAGGTCAGCAATAGCAACAGATTTCTCCTCTGGGGAGGAAAAAAAAAAGAAAAAGAGGGATCTAGGAGGTGGAAATGTTCAACCCATTTCTGTTCATACAACATAAAAACAGCTGAAGCTCTAAGCCTCAACCCTGGCCCAATTGTAGTTCTCATCAAAGAAGGAAAAAATAAATCAAGCCACATTTGAAAACAGACCATTTTATGTATTTAGTTACAAGGGCCTCAAATGACATCTTTCTTAGTGTAGAAGAATTGCATTTTAAAGGCTGTTTGGAGAAAAGTACCTTGTCTCTGTCTCTACTGACATTTGGTCTTTATTTCTCCATTTTCTCCTCAAATTTCTTTTTTCCCCTTTAAGAAGAGAAAGAAAATTTGCCTCAAATAAGAAGAAATTAAACCTATAAAGTCCATGCAACATGAGAATTAAGTAAAACAAAATATGCAAATTGGAAAATTCAACCCACTTTAGCCTACAGCAGGATGGAGTCAAATATAGGGTGAATTGGGTCCTCTTTGTGTGTATGAAAAAGACTATCCCTCTGATATTTCAAAGTATACAAAACAGCTTAACCTTTATTAGTGAAGACATTTGAAAACTATGAATTCCATTCTGGCACTTTGTCATAATTTATCCTTTTATAAATGGATTCATTAAAAGCAATCTGGAATTATGCCTTCAAAAAAAAAGGGGGGGCTATTTTTGACCCAGAATTCTCATTGCTAGAGTATATACTTCATAGAGTCAAATTCAAAAAGAAAGGTTCCAGATCCTTCAGAGGAAAGATTGCCTTGGGGTTTATGTGTCTGTGTTTAAAAATAAATTCTAGAGGTTATTTAATGAAGTTAATTTCTTTTATATAGTATATTGGGCTGGTTTTTTCTCTCCCTCCCTTTTTAAATTAATTTTATGTCTTGCTTTAATATAAAAAGAAAGAAAACAAAAAAAAGATCATTTATGAAACCATGAATCTCTATAATCACACTATTTGGGTTTTTGAAAAGTACATTAAAAATTCCATACATTACTTTCAAAACTGCCCTGTTTGTGATTTTTTCCTAAATTTCTTTCTTTTTTCTTTTACATTTTTTATATTTTGACAATTCTCTTTTGTGGGGTCAAGGGAACAGCATTATTGTTTATTGTCACACACACACATACACATTCCTATCAAAAACCTATTTATTTTCCAATAAATCATAGAATAAAACTTTCCAGAATTACCAGAACCAGGGAGCAAACTAAACATAAAATCAGGATGGATAGTTCTGAAAGAAATTGTAAATTTATCATCCTCAGAAATAAGATCACTAAACTCTCTAGAGTTTTCAAATTAAAGAATACTTCAATCAAACAGGAAAAGTTAGATGACAAAGAATTCCTTTAAAAGTCACAAAGAATTATACAGCAAATATGAGAATATAAAGAAAAGAATGGAATGCAATCTAACAAAGGAAAAAACCCTTGCCCAAGAATAATTCACCCAATGGGGAAAAAAAAAAAAACAAAACAGAATTAATAGAGTCAATGGCTTTCAAAATTCCTCTTGAGAAGTCCAGACCTGGTCGAATATGTGAAATGTAAATGCAAGAGAAAGAAACCCAAAAATAGCAAAATAGGAACTAGATGAACATTATCAAGTCCCTTTAAGGGACAAGTACAATCATCCAGAAAGCAGGGAAGAGTGGGAAGGAAGAAGCTAGTATTCCTTTAACAACTGAAGGAAGCAATAAGCAGAGAGTCCCTGGCACACATTTGCTGGCAATGAATTCATCAGCACACAGTTTAGTGTCTGTTATGTGCTAGGCCCCAGGGCTACAAAGACAAAAATGAAATTCTCTCTCCCCTGAAGGACTTTATATTCCTATATAAACCTGGAATGCTCTGCTGGTGTGAAGTTGTGACAAGCTACAAATAGAGGAATTGGAATTTGATCCCAGAATAAGAGAAACCAAGGATTACAGGGCAGAGCCACAACAGGGCTAGATTTAGGAATATTATATTATATTTTCCAGTTATGCATGGCACTCTCCAATGACTGGCTATTTGCTAAGGCTCATAAACAAGAGCAAGAAGATTAAACACATACTTTACAGATGACAAAATGATAAAAATTATAATCGAGAGAAATGTAATTCTAAAGAATGAGTGGAGAGTCACAGATTCAAATCGTAGAAATAATATATAGTTCTATCAAACAAAATAATAAGTGTTATACCTAATAGAACAAACTCCTTGAGAAGCAAGAGTTTTTCTTTTTTTGTTTTTTTTTCCTCTTTGTATCCTGACATATAATAAGAACTTAATAAATGTGTGCTGATTGACATTTTTTTTTAACACCAAACCTTATGAGATGTGGCCAAAGCAGGTGTTAAGGGAAAGTCCTCTCTCTGTGCACTAACATCAATAAATGCACAAGATTTATAAATTATATCTATATACATACATGATGTGTGCGTGTGTATATATATATATATATATATATATATATGTCTACATATATTACATATACATATATAGTATGTTTATGTGTGTGGATATGGATGTGGGTCCTAATAAAGGATTCCTAAATACTCAACAATACTTGGAGGGAAGGAGGCTTTTATTATTCCTATTTTACAGATGATGAAACTGGAGGCAACGGAGGTAAAGATCTTGTCCAGGGTCACATAGCTAGTTAGTGACTAAGGTCATATTTGAACTCAGATCTCCCTGACTTTAGATCTGGTGCTCTATCTAATGAACAACTATCTAGTTGCCCAATGATAATACTATCTAATTTACATATTTAATACTATACCTTATACCAAAGGGTTTGTTTGTAGAAAATGTAATACAAAATTCAACTGAAGGGACAGGTCAAGAATCTCCAGGGTTTTAAAAAAAAAAAAAAAAAAGAAGAAGAAGAAGAGAAGGACTGGCAATCCCAGATCACAAACTACATCACAAAGCAGGAATCTTCCAGACTTTCCAGGTAAGGCACAGCAGCCTGTGCCAGCAGTCCCATTGGGGAGGCTGAAGATGGGGAGCTTGGGAATTCTTCATGCCCATCAAGTGCCTACATTCAGTTCATCACCAATTTAGTGAGGCCTTAGGAGTCAAGGGCTACCAGGAGATCTAAGAAGGGACAAACTGGATAGGAAAAAAAAACAAAAAACAAATTAAAGCTTCTATGCCAACTGGAAATGGGATCAGGCCCATGAACGGCTGGCTGTTCCATTTCTAGCCTGGATGGGATAGGGAGATCCAATATCCAAAACAACCAAAAAAACTGCATGATATTATTTTACAAGTTCAGAAATTAGGTCAATGGAACTGACTGGATATACAAGGCCACTAATAAATGAAGAGTCCAAACTTGAGATTTGTATATGGAGATACACGCTGTCTCTCCAACATCAACATTTCAAAGAATGTTTATGTTTAATTTCCATTTTGCTTTTTCTTAATGACTGAGAGCATCCTTTCATATATGGTTATTGAGAGTGAAGTAAGAAGAAGCTGGAAAACAATTTTACAATGATCATAATAATGGAAAAGAAAAATGGTGAAAGTCTGAAAATCTTGAGCGCTGCCCAACGAACCACTCTGATTTCAGAGGCTTGACAAAAAACCAGTGGGACAAGGCCTACAATTAATATGAGGCTGGGTCAATCGCTGGTTTTACTTAATTGTGTACCTTTGTTTCATGTAAAAGTTCTCTTGGCTAGGAACTTTTAAAAAGAATAACAATAAAATATTTTTTAAAAAAAGGTTCTCACATGTCAAAATTTAAAAAGTGATTTTCTCACAATGGCATTATGAGAGAACTAATATTATTGCTGCCATTTTACCAATGGGCAAACTGAGTTTAATGAGAAGGGAACTGCCTAGAAGAAGGAGCTTATCAAGTGCTAGAGCCAAGGCTGAAAGCTGCACCTTGTGACATAAGATCCAACGTTCTTCTCATCACTTGGCTCCCTGATTTTCGTTAGTGCTCTTGGCAATACCCTAATAATTTATTTCCTTCCATTTACACTTTTCTCCATACATGTTCCTTTGTCCTCACAAAAGTACGAAGAATGATTTTGTGGGGTTTTTGTTTTATAAAAAGAGGCAAGTCCTACACCCAAAGGAACTATAAATAAGAAAAATAACACAATCTGGAATTGTGTATTCCTTATATAATGTAAATTACCACACTAGATGAAAGGCTGTGGGTTACTGCCATAACATGGAAATTTTTTGTTCCAAATAGCCAATTATAATAACAATCCGTATTTATGTAGTGCTTTGGGTTTGCAAAGCACTTTCTACAGCTTAGATAAAATCATCAGATCACGTTTTCCATTAATGAATAAACAGACATGTCCAAGTTGTCTAGTCCACCTCCCTCCCATCCAAAATAGAACCAGTTTCTGCACAGAAGGAATTCTGGGATATTAAAAAAAAAAGAATCTGGAATATTCACTGAAGTCACTAAAATCCATTTAGCAAAGACTGAAATTAGAGGACAGAGGACAGGCTTATGCAGGACACTCCTAAGACAAATTTTTTCCTCCCTCTGAAGAGCTTGGGAGGCGAACAGAGAAGGTAGGGTAGACATGTTCTTTATAAAATGACTGGAAAAAAAATTCTGGTCAGGAGATGCCAAAGATTCTGCAACTCCCCTCAGGCCTTTGGCCAGGGTCCAGGTAATGGTTTTTCCTTCCCCTCAGCTGTCTGTTAAAAGATTACTGCCTGTGATTTTCCACCAAAGGGAGAAGGGAGACACTATGGGGGAAAGGGGAGGGTGGGGTGCACCCACTTCCCCATAAGTGTGAGTGGAAGAAAAATCCAACTTCCCAAGATGGCCTTTGTGGGCATAGCACTCTGGGGGGGAGGAGGGGTGGGGAATCACTGAAGTGTTTGCTGATCTAATCACCCAGCCTGAAAGAAGCAGCAGATTAATGAAAGAACCTTTATATCTGATAATGCTGACCTCTGAGAGCCAAGACTGGGCTGGCAAAAGTGTGCAGGCAGGTCTGGTCACTCAAACTGCTTTAGAAAAATGCTCTGGGAACCCAACCACCTCTCCACCAGGGATTCCCTGTTTAAGTGCCAAATGTTGTAAAGGAAATATTACTAATGGAATGGCATTTTTGATTATAAGATTTTTTTAAGCCCTTGAAAACCTTTCTTGTCTAACTCCCACTGCCCTGTGCCCACCATCCAAATGCAGAAATCAATTTGGCCTTTATCCCTGAAAGGGGTCATTCAATACTATGCCAGTTAATTATCTTCCCAACCATCTCCTACTGTGGCTACTGTGCCCACCTCATCCCTTCAGATGTGCCTGGCATTTTTTCAATTTAAGAATGAGAAGTTTCACACGCCAGCCTGAGCTCCCTGGAGCCGGCAGAAAGGCCCATATAGCTGTCAGCAAACTGATAAGAGCTTTAAAATGACTCCACAGGGCCCTCTTTAAAAAGGAGAGCCAAAGGAACCCATAAAGAAAGGGGGCAGGGGCCACGGAAACCAGCCCCTCACACCGTTTTAACGTGGCACTAAAACGAGCTGCAGATTTATGGGAGTCTTTTAGCCTTCAGCCCAACGCTTCGGGGACATTAAGCTCACCTCTCTCCCCTCTCCAAGATAATTCCTTAAAGCACAAGATGAAGTTGATGGAAGGGAAGGAGCCGGGGCGGGGGGCAGAGACTGGGGAAGGATGGGAGAGAGACTTAAGATGGCACTAGGGAAAGTTTTACTTCATCTAATACATTGTCCTCCCTCATTAAAGCACTTTGAAAGGATTTTTCACAAGCCCCTTCAAACACTCTTATGAATTTCCATTTGGCTTCACTTCAGACCAAGCAAAATTACGTCTAAGCAATCATACAATTTTCAGTTCTGACCTTGACTAGTCTTTTACAAAATAAAAGTTAAGTTTTTAGTTTATGTGTTTTCCCCCAAATGAATGAGTTAGTATTAGGAGAAGAGAATGGTGCGGCTGAAGGAAAGGCCAAGAATATATATACATTGGGAATATATACAACGATCGAAGAAGTCTTCCCCTCTAAAATATAGAAACACCTAAAGTTTATCTCCTCTTCCTTGGGACCTATAATCAAAACAGGGAAAAGACAAACTCCAGATAGCTCTCAATGGGGAGCCGATGCCCCTGGCGCCACACCATGAATCACAGCACAGCAGCATGGGAAAAGCAATGGCCAAGGAGTTGGAAAATAAAGGAGAAAGGGGGGTTTCAAGTCCCAACTTTGCTCACCAGCAGAGTGACCTGAGCATGTGCCTTAACTTCCCCATCTACAGAGTGGGAATGATCACGGTTTGTTCTCTTCAAGAGTTGTAAAGAAAAAAGGTACAATATTCATGAAATCATTTATAACCTTAAATGGATTTGGTGTTCAGTCATTTCAGTTATGTCTGACTCTTCATGACCCCATGTGGGGTTTTCTTGGCAGAGATACTGACTCTCCAAGTCATTTTACAGATGAAAATCCTGAGGCAAACAGAGTTAAATGACTTGCGCAAGGTCATACAGCTAGTAAATATCGGGTGTTCTATGGACAGCTATACAAATGCAGATTATTATTATTATCACTAGCTTCCAGAGTCACAAGCATGTTATACCCAGAGTGGAAGTTCCTGGTAAATCTTGGAAACCACGCCCACATGACACAGAATGGAGACAGGAAGTAAATACTCTCTGATGGGCTTTCCAATGCCAAGTTGCAGAAAGTGCAATAGATAGAGAATCCAAAGTCAAGGGATTCTAGTCCCGGCTGATCCCCCCCAAGACAGGCAAGCCATTTCATGGCTCTGGCCTCCATTTCTCTGTCTGTAAATCACAAGGAGTAGATGAAATGATGTCTAAGGTATCTTCCAGCTCTCTAACTCTTTATAAATTTCTTTAATGATGATGCTTTCTCCTTTCATGAAATAAAAAGTTTTAAAAATTAATTAAAATTGATTTATTTGATTTTAATTTAAAATTAATATATCATATGTTCCCTAGAAATAATATTCTCTGACCTGTTGATGTGAATAAACCCTTGGTACCCAGATCCCATCTTTCCTATCTCACTTCCCACAATATGAAATCCAAAAGATATGGAGGTTCTTGGTTACAAGGAGGATCAATCTCTTCTCTATTTCATTCTTTTCCTTGCAAATATCGTATTCTATCCTAATTCCCAGCTCCCCTTTACTTATTCAAATCTTAACCAGCCTTAGAATCAAGCCGTTCTATCAAGGAATCTTTTCCAACAACTCAAGCCCACCATGGCCGTTTCCTATCCTCCCCGCCAGGACACTGGCTCTGGCCAACAGTCATTTCATTCTATCCCTTCTCCTTCAATCCTCCAAGGAGCCAGGATTTCATTCATATGTAAGCTCCCTCCACTGATAACAGAAAACCTCCGAATCTCAGCTGATGGTCTTCTAGAATTAGCACAATCCACACAAGCCACGTGTGCAGCACAGGCCACGTCATGGCCACCGTTGCAGTGATGCGCAACTACTAGAAAAAAAAGCAGGCAACCCAACAGCAAGCCATATCCATGGTCTCTGCAGCTTGGCAGGGCCTGAAAGAACTTGGCAGAGCCTTGGAGAACACATGGTCAGCTCTAGATCAGAGAGAAAGACCTTAATAATGGAGGGCCTCGTCTTCCAGCATTCTCCAATTATCTAAGTCGCAACCCTCACAATCAGGCTGAAGGCTCCTCTAAGGGCAGAGCTTTTATGAGACGCTATTTTGGCTCCCCCATTTTGCCATTTTCATTCCTAGATACGCATATATATTTATAATGGACACTTGATATATTTTCAATTGAAATGCATCAAAAATTTTCAGACTACATGACTTCATTCTTTTGAAGGCAGTTGTGAAATAATGGGAAAAGCAAAAGATGGGCTACCAGAGGACCTGAGTTTCCAGGCTAACCTATTATTTATTACCTAGCAAAACTGAGGAAGTCCTTTCACTTCTCTGGGTCTCAGTTTCCTGATCTGTTAAATGAGGGGATTAGACAAGTCAGCTCGACTTCTAGGACCCTATAACAAGACTAGCAAAGTACAAGCCCATGACATGAATCATCCTGTGTGCTTCTGTCAATACCGAGAGCCTTCTAGGGCTCCCGAGGAAAGAGATTTTATGCTCTTCCCATCTGGACTGTGAGGATTTAACTCTCCAAGGCTGGACCAAATACCTGCAAATCAACCCAAACCTTAAAGACAAGGAAATTTATCTGCATACCCTAGTGTGCTATAAATTTGAGACAGTTCTATTAAAATGCTTTTCTTGGCTTCGCAACAGATATTTGGCAAACAGTCTTTTTTCCAGCAAGGTTCTTAATACCAAGCTTGGAAAAAAAATGCTCTTATTTAAGAATCTTACATTAAATGAGCTCTTCTTAGTCTTTCCTGATTTAAACAACACATGCGGCCAGGAGGCTTCATAATTGGGATTCAGGAGCCCGAGAGTGCGCACACACACAGCGGATACAGTGCTCCCGACAACATGGGAAATGGGCAAATTGTGAAATTTCACATACCCCGCAACGTGATCACACTGACTTCTAAAGGCTACCTTTGGGTGGGGAGGAGTGTGTAAGGAAGAAGCTGTAGATCTCTGAGAAAAAAGCTTTTGTTTCACTGGCCACGTGAACACCGATGCATAAGCTGAGTGGTAGGCTTAAGGATACATCTTCTAATATATCGTCTGTAGGGAAAAAAACAAGCTTGGAGACGAGACTAGGAAACAATTTTCAATAGCAACTGACAAGAGGAAAATATTTAGTGCTTTTTAAAGCCACAAGAACCCAATTTATTGAAAATCAAATTTCCCAGTGGGGGCGTGGGAATGAGAGACATTGCAACACCAGCCTCAGAAATTCCAAGTAAAACCTTTTTTCCACATTGCTTTGCTTCGCCTCGATTTCCAGCGTCGTGTCCAGTCTTAAATGTCTTAAGCAACCACTTCTCCTAGAAGACTGTTCCACAACTAATAGCTTTAACTGTCAGGAAGTCTGTCCTGATTTTCAGCCTGCAGCTAGGCCACACAAGCTTTTTGGTTGGAGCAGAGCTGCGGGTGGCAAAGCAGGGAGTGCTCCCAGGCTGTCCCTCGCCTACTGTGTGGTCCTGAATGGGTTACTTAGGTTTCTTCTGACCTTCACATCCTTCCATATCTGGAGCCCTCTTATACCTGCCCGTCTCAGGGCCGAGCTGAGATACGTTTTCTCAAGCAGGAGAGAACATAGCGGGGATGCTCCGTAAATATCAATGAATGCTACAGTGAAACCTCAACCATCCAGAACTGCCAGGTAATGGGTTGTTCTGGAGAATTTCCTTGATGAGGGTGAGAATAGAGAAAAACAAATGAATTTCTTTTATAATTCTGATCGCTTTGGTTGGAAGCTTTTCTACAAACATCCCTTCCATCCTTACAGGAAGGAACACCTGTGCATGGAGACATCTGAATCTACTACTGGCCCTAAGACTGGTCTACTTTGGAAAGCCTTGTTTCCTTGTCCTGTGTCCAGTGCTTCTGCCTCCTTCCTTACTGTCAGCATTGCTGCCTCGGGTCCTCCCTGTCGCAGTCAGTCCTTCCTTCCCCTTCTAGTTAGCTTGTGCTACAAACCAAAGGAGCAAGCACTCTGAAACGACATGTAAACTGCCAGTCATAAGATCCTGACAGTCTCTCACTCCTTTAGAAAAATGTACACGGCTTTTTTGTGACACACGGCTTGCTTCTTTCTAGGTTCTAACAATTCGTCACTTTAAGAGTGATGAAACAATCATTGAGAGCAAGTGCCCTAGTGGGGAAAGCATACCAAGCCCAGAGAGGGGAAGATCAGGGAGATACCTTCTATGTGCAGGTCTTGGTTTCATCATCTAAAGGTGACGATAATCCCTATAGTACCTGCCTCCCTGGCTGGACTTCTGCAAGGATCACACGAGACAGCAGGAGTAAAACAAAACGCGGTACCTGACACTGGTATTAATGTCACCCCTGACACCTACGGGGGCTGCAAGGGTCCTTGGGGGCTTTCCTCACAACATCCTGGGCTTGCAGATAGGTGAGGTGTCTGTCAAAAATAAACTATTTTTTCTTCCTTCTTCATCATTACATTCTCTTATTTTCAAAGCCCTCTAATGCATTAAGCCCTGTTTCCTAAGGACAAAGAAAACACCACAACTCCCAGCGAGACAGTGTCCTCCCTTCCATAGACTACACTGGAGCAGCCAAATGCTCTCCCTCCCAGACTCGCATCGCTTCTCAGGCACGTCTCTGGACGATCTGAATGAACTTTGAGCTTCTCCTTGCAGTCCTACTTCTTGGTTCTTGGCCCTGCTTTTCTAGGCTCCCTCTCCCTGATTCACTGAGTGTCTTTGGGGTTTTCAAAGCTTCCCAAATCTCTGACAATCCATTCAGTTCTGACCTCGGAAGAATCCTGTGGGGTCATTCCCTGCCCTGAAAGGGGGGAGTAAAGGAGTTTTTTTAAAGTTAAGGCAGAGTGAGGGCCAAGACTACCGATACCGGGCCCAACTCGCTATAAAGAATATAAGAAGACAGGCAGAAAGATTAGGGAAAAGTCATAAGAACAACACTCATCATCTGATGTGAGGGACAGGGAGAAGGGCACCAGAGTCCGGCGACAGAAGCCCAAGAAAGACTCAAATGGCAGAAGAGAAACACATTTTCAGTGGGACAAGACTGTGGGAGCTGGAGAGGAAGGTGGCTTCCTCTGCCTTCTCCAAGGCTCCCTGTCACAGGAGCACAAAGAGTTCAAAGGCAAGGAAGGCTGCTGACTTCCACCTCCTGGTGTGGCGGGGGTCGGAGGTCACTGCTGTTGGAGCCACTGACCAATAAAAGTATGTTTGGAAACTCTACCAGGCAGATAAGTCGGGGATCCATTTACACCTTCCTCCCTCTCCACACAAACACTTTTTACTATGGGGTCTGAAGCGGCCATGTCTTTCTGGATCCAGTTTTGCCTTCTTTGCGGCTGGCACTGGAGGGGAATCCACTTGATTGGAGGAATCTAACTGAATCTTTTTCTCTACTTTCCTATAAATAAATGGAAGGGAGACAAAGGACTCTGCTGACCTCTCCTTATAATGAAAAAAAAACAACCCACAGAAGTTTAGAGGCTAGATGGGTCCTGTCATCAATAGCTCTCACTTTAGGGCTGGAGAAACCAAAGTCCAAGGAGAATAAGTGTCAAAACCCATGTTTTAACCTTCCCCATACCCATTTGCCATATGTTTGCCCAGCCAGCCCTTCCTTTTCTAGTTCTTTCTATATTAATGTCTTTGCTTTGCCAATGTTCAGAGAATGGCTGTCTCTGTGCACGTTCACTGATTCATCGTGTGGGGATGTGGAAACCCATTCCATGCCACATAAGCAACCGCTTTATATGTGACATCTTAGAAAACTGCCAGAGACAACAAGAGGTTGGGTCCTCTCAAGCAGGTAAACCGTTTCAGTCATGACTTGAATCTCCATTGTCCCGTCTCCAAGGCTGACCCAGTTACTTCGATGTACAATTAGTTGTTGATTATTTACTCTTTTGGTCTCTGATTGCTTGATATGCTGTATAAGCAAATCTGTCCTGGGGATTGTGTTATTCAATTTTTTAATCAAGGTGACTTTTTGTCAAGGTGGGGAAGCCACAGACATGTTTGTAGGTGGTAGAAAATGATCCAGGAGAAAAGAAGAGACTGGAAATAAGTAAAAGAGCAGGATGGCAATGGAGGAAATCTATTGGAGGAGACAAGATGGATCATGTAAGATGAGACAAGAAAGGGCCAGAAAACACCTGAATGTGAGATGAGGAGAGGGGAGACAAAAGTTCATGATGAAGGGCCTTGATTTTTCCTGTAAAATATGAGGCAAAGTTTCTGCTGAGACAGTGGGGAAGGAGACCCGGGGAAGTTCAAGGTGTGGGGATAAAAAGGTTTGGAGGAACTGCTGAGAAGGACTTGGGAAGCAGGGAGGGAACAGGTGAGGTTATGTAACAGAAATCTGTAGTGGATTCAGCGAGAACAGTTGATTGATTTTCTTCACCCTTGTTCAACGGCATGTGTAAAGAAAGGAAAGGAACGAATGATGAGGGCAATGAAAGACTGAAGCTTGGCTAAGTGTAACTACCAATATGAGGAGAGGACTACGGAGTCAAGTGTGTGAAATTGAATTTGTTCACCAAGGGGTCAAGATGCAGAGAAGAGAGTGGCTAGTGAAAGGGAGATAGATGGCCTGGGAAAGAACTGATGGGCCAAAGGACTGGAGATCATGGTGAAGATGAAGAGTAGAGTTTGGTAAGGGAAGGCAGAGAGAGAAGGGAAAAACCAATAGATGATGGTCAAATAGGGGGGTTTTAGAATTCTTTAACATGGAGATGGTACAGTTGTAGGTGATGGCAAGATCAAGGGTATGATCACTTTTGTGTGTGGCTAGGGTGTTGGTGAGTGGAGGAATAGCTCGTGAGAAATGAGTAAGTTGAAGAGAAGTGAGTTGTTAGGGTGTTTGAGGTAGTCACTGTGTATACTGAAGTCCCCTAGTATGAGGACAGGAGTTGAGGAGGAGAGAAAAATCATGAGCTTGTGCCAAATGTCTGAATGTACCAAATTCACTGAGGAAAGAAAGAGAGTGACCTGGAGGCCTATAGACAGCAGCTATTAGAATTCTGATTGGGGGCAGCTAGGTGGCGCAGTGGATAGAGCACCAGCCTTGAATTCAGGAGGACCAGAGTTCAAATCTGGTCTCGGACACTTAACACTTCCTGGCTGTGGGACCCTGGGCAAGTCACTTAACCCCAGCCTCAAAAAAAAAAAAAAAAAAAAAGATGAATTCTGATTGGGTGCTAGATGTGATTAGCATGAATCTCAAAAGGAAGAAAGTTTACTCAATGATAAAGGTAGGGAGAGAAGCTGGAAGTGGCAATGGGGAGCAAGGTAAACTTGACCAAGGCTCAACTGGTGAGCCAAGGGGAATGAGTAAAGGTCCAGGCCAATCCTGGAAAGAGAAGCCAGGGAGGTTGGGTCATCAGGGGAGCAAGGTTTTAGTAAGAGCTACCAGATGTGGGAGTGGGAGGAAAAAATACTTAGGATGAAGAATGGAAATTTGCTGTCCATGAAACAGGCATTCTGCAGGGCACAAGGGAAGGGCTGGTTGGTGTATGGTGGGAAGGATGAGGTGGATGGGAATAAGGAACTGAGAGCCGGCGGATGGGGAATGTGGTTTGAATGAAGACTTAGAAGAACTTGAAATCACCAGGATGTGAAAGTTAAAGTTATTAAACTGTATCAGGGAAATACTATGTAGCCTTCCCGCGTTTTACCAACCTCTCGTGTTATTCTTAGGGAAAAGAGAGATGAGAGCTATGTGACAAAAGCCTCAGAGCTGACTGAATGGCGAGGCTTAATGGCTCTCCAGGGAGGAGAGAAGTCTCCAGTGAAATGCTCTAGGGATCAGTGCTTGGCTCTATACTGCTAATGACTTGGATAAAGGCATAAAGGGAAAGGAAGAAGGAAATAAGCATAAAAAGCATTTTCATCAAATATGCAGATGAAACAGAACTCAGAAGGACAGCTAATGAGCTGGAAAATATAACCAGGCTCCAAAAAAAAATCTTTTCTTACAGTCGAGATCCAAATAAACAATCACTCACAAAAGGGCCTGATGGATTACAAGCCTAATGAGAAGATGGCACATCCCAGCAGCATAACCTACCAATGGAAACGCACACCCTGTTAAAAGACGCAGTTTTCAGAAGAAAGAGGCGCTCCACAGTCTGGCCATCCTGAGCCCTCAGCAGAATCCATCCGGGGCTTGGGTTCGGTTCCTTACACCACAATGGAGGAATGACACTTTAACCCAAAGAGTATCCGAAGAAGAGGAGCTAAGACAGTGAAAAGCCCTGAGTCCACTCTGAGAATTGGCTGAAAGGCCCGGAGATGTTCAGCCTGAAATAGACTCAAGGAAAAACTCATTGTGTCCAAGAATTTGAGCGGCCATCTCATGGAAGAAGGATTAGATTTGTTCTGCTTGACCCCAGAGGGCAGACCTAGAAGTAATGAGTAAAATTGTACAATGGCAAATTTGGCCTTGATTTAAGGAAAAACTCCCTAACCACTAGAATGATTCTCAAGCTTTTTTTGCTCCCCAAATAATAGTATGATTCTTTTTCAAGGGAATTCTTAGCATGCTGCGAGAGGGTTTGGAGACTAATGCGGGCAAATGATAATTCTACGTAATTTGTATAATTCTATATAAGTCTAGCAGAGACTTTGGACAGATCTTTGGCAGAGACAGATCTTTTGGAGAACCATGTTACTAAAACCATCCAAAGGAGGAATGGATGCCCCTGGAAATACTGGGCTCCCTCTCACTGGAGATCTTCAAACAAAGGCCACTCAATAGTGAGCTGCAGTAGGATGGCTTGGACTAACTGGCAGATCAAACAAATCTATGAGGAAAAAGTAATGAATAGATTCTAAAAGATCTCAACAGCACAGAATATAGGTCTTGGCAAACTACTACTGTTTTTACCGTGCCATGCCAAAATTAAACTTTATTTAAAAATATAAAAATCATTCTTAGCTCATAGCCAAGCAAAAATAGGCTGTAGACTGGATTTATCCCCCAGGCTGCAGTTTGCAGATCTCCGATTTAGAACAATGGCCTGGTTAGTTGTTGTCTTCATCCTCAGAGGACCAAAATAACGTTCTTATGTTAGAGTTGAGTCACGGTGTGTCCGTCTGTGGCTGATCGGACCAATACGAGCTCAGAATGCTCTGCCACAGGTCGGACACAAAGAGTCCCTATGAGCACTTGGGAGGGATGCTCTAACTTCGCACATCTCGAGTTTTTTCTGATCTAATTTAATTGTGCTTTGCTCAAAGAGCACAGCACCTTCTCTGAAGAGGGCACGCCATGCTGGGAGGTCTTGTGCCAGTATCTCCCACGTCATTCAATCAATTCTAACATTCTTAAGGGAGCTCTTGTATTGTTTTTTCTGACCCCTTGTGAGCACTTGCCCTGTGTGAGGTTTTTTGGTTTTTTTTTGGCAAGTATACATGTGGCATTTGAATAATGTCGCCAGCCCATCGGGGTTGTGCTTTCTGCAGCAGAGTTGGAATACTTGGCAGTTTAGTCTGAGAAAGGTCCTCAGTGGCCGGTACCTTATCCTGCAGGTGATCTTCAGAATCTTTCTAAGACAATTCAGATGGAAGCGATTCGGTTTCTTGGCATGGGCTGGTAGACTGTTCAGGTTTCACAGGCGCATAACGATGAGATCAGCACACAGCTCTGTAGACCTTCAGTCTGGGAGTTGATCTAATACTTCTCCTCTTCCACACTTTCCTTTAGAGCCTCCCAAACACTGGGCTACTTCTACTCTATTATGATAAAGTTTAATAAATCAAACAATCAATTTATTTCAAAAATATATAATGAGCAAAGATTGGCTAGATCCTGTGATCAAAGCACAGAGGTTTTAATGGGTTGCAGATTCAATGATGATTTTAGGATGCGTTAAAAAGGCACAGAGATGTGATAACCCTGCCACCCCCTCTCTTGGTCTGACTTCTCTCTCACCTACTGTCCACTTCTAAACGCCACTTTCTAGGAAGGGCACTGACAAGTTCAGACATGTTCAGAAAAGGAAGGACAAGATGATGAAGGGACCAGAAGATATGCTACACAAAGCTCAACGAAAGGAATTGGGGGCAGTTCAGCTCAGAGAGGAGCATTCGGAAAGACCCAACTGTTGTCATAGAAAGCAGGACTCGGCCTGTTTGGCTGGGCTCCAAAAGAAAGAACATGGAATTCTGAGGGGGAAGTTGAAGAGCAACAAATTTTGGCTTGACGTGAAGAAAGATCTAACAGTTAAGAGCTCTCTCTGAGAAGGAAATGTGCCTCAGAAATCAGAAGGCTCCTCCCTCACCAGACTTTCAAACACGAGCTACAGGACAAGCTGTCAACCCCACTGTGGAAGGTATTCTGGGTCAGATACAGAGTGCAATAAATGGCTTCTGGGATTCCACGTTGGTTGCTCAAGGGCAAGCACTATGTCTTATACCTCCTGTGCATCCCTCTGTAGTGCCCAGTGAATCATCAAGTCTAGGAAAGTCTCCAAACTTACATGCTGATTAACTGATGCAATGGCTCTCCCAGAGCAAAGGTCAATCTTTAAAGTACTGGCATGTTGCCTATGGCAGTGAGGTGGGACAAAACGATCTCGGAGAAGTAAAAATGATTCTCGCAAAGAGGGCACAGGATGGGCACGAGCAGACTAGACAGAATTCTGAAGAGGATAAAAGATGTCATCAAAAAGTGCATGAAAATGCGCACTAGGAGGGGAGGGCAGACGGGCCAGATGGCGCGTGCAGTGGGGACTGGCAGACCGTATCCTCACGATGCCAGGTAAAAGTCTACTTTTATCGACAGATAAAGGAGAACTCTTGCGGGGAATTTATGGGGGCATGGACAAGAGTCGCCAAGGATAGCCAAGCCTAGAGGCTGATTACAGCATCACTGAGGGGATCCCAAGTCCACGTCAGAACTGGAGTAAGTGATGCTGGCTGATGACCAGCTGGGGAGACAGAGAATTGTCAGGAGTGCCTTGCGTTTTACTCCACTGTTAGAATCACCTATGCACAGGTCTGCTCCTCCGCGGGTTCTAGTTTGATGACAGCCAAAATGAGCAGAAGTAGCACTGGATAACGACAGAAAAGTCATCCTCAGCCCCGCAGACGGAATTCTTGGGTGAGCTCCAGGCCTTCGCCTCCTGAGGGCCCCTGTACCCAGCACAGCTGCTCTGCTCCCCGGCTACACGAATGCCATTTCTCGCCTCCTTCTCTGGTTCGGGGGTTGTGAGCCAGTTCCACAGGCTGCAGCTTCTACCCACCCCAGGCCTGCTCCAAGCCCTATCAGCTCAGGCCCCTCACTTCCCCGTACAAGGACAAGAGGCCCCAGAGCATCAATGCAGCCAGGACTCCATGATCGCTGGTCTCTGCAGCCCAAGGGGAGAGCACCAGCCCACCGGGACCCTCCTGCTCCCCCCTCTCGCTGCCAGGAGGAGACTAGCAGAGAAACTCTCTCTAGGCCCTGAGCCCCTGAAGCCCCAAGAGTGAGCAAACAGAGACCCCTGGTGGCCACGTGCTCCCCTGCACTGCCAGGGGAGAGCCAAGAAGGAAGGATTTGCTGAGGATGCCCTCTGCCCGGCAGGCTCTCCAGGGTGGCCCTGAAGAGGGAGCCCCAGCCTGTGAGTTCCCCGGGCCCATTCAGTCACATGACCCCGGGTGACACTTAGCCACAGACTTCCGGGGGGGGGCCAGCTACGAGTAGCCCGGCACCATGGAGAGAGTGGGGGGCTTGGCCCTGGGGAGCCTTGGGCTCTGATTCTGCCCCTTTAACTCCCTCACTGCTATACTGCTCTGGGCAAGTCGCTCAGCCTCACTGCCTCAGTTTCCCTATCTGAAATGGGAATCAGAACAGAAGTTACCTCACAGGGTAGAGGGAGGCCCTGGACACCTGAAAGTCCTCTCTACAAATCTCAACTGCTGCATGAGTGCCCCCAGCCAGTCCATCAATAGACACCTACAAAGTGCCCACCATGATTCCAGGCACCAGAGACAGAGAAAGAATTACACAGTCTCCGCTCACAAGGAACTCACATTATCTGGGGGAGAAAAATTTCTGCAAAGCAACCGGCCCTGAACAAAGCACTAGGCTCAAGCACATCAAGATCAAACCAGAGCACCTCAGGAAAGAAGTCTGACCCAAGTTCAAATCCTCCCTCCCACCCACTTGGGCAGTCACTTGAGCTCTTTGTCCCAGATTCTCCATCTGTAAAACGGGGACAATAAAAGGGCCTGCCTTCCAGGACTGGTGAGGACTGACTGAGGTCCTATTTGCAGGGGCCTTTATAAAACTTAACATACTATACAGATGCTCACCATTATTCTTATAAGAAGGAAATTCGAGAAATAATGCTCTAATAAGTTTTCAATTATATTTTCCCCAATCTTGGAAGGAAGAAATGACCCAGACATTGAAGACGAGGATACCCAGATGTGTAAAATCCTCCAACTGATGGCCCATTCCTGGTCTCTAAAGCTACTGGTGGGAAAATTAGGAATGATTTTTCTGTGTCATAACCACAAAGGATAAAGGATTATTGAGATTCCGCTCTGCAGCCAGAAGGGGCCTGGCCTGAAGGCAGAACCACACCTTCCTGAGCCCAGATTGAACTTCACACAACTACTAGCTGGGTGACCCTGGACAAGTCACCGTACTCTGTTTGCCTCAGTTTTCTCATCTGCAAAATGGGAAGGAAATGGCCAACCCTCCAATGATCTTGACAAGAAAACCCAAATTGGGTCACAAATGAGGCCAGGGGTCAGCACCCACACAACTCAGCGACCACCAGCCTGTGGATGAGTGAGACCAGGGGGGCCGCATTCCCGTGGGCAGCATCTTACTTAAAAAACCACAAATGAACACTGTCCATGGGGCCGTGTATTTTATTTCATTAAACATCTCCCAGTCACATCTTATTCTGGCTTGGTTCGACCCCATGCTCAAGGTCCACTCAGAAGACTGTGACCTTGGTCAAGCTATCTATGCAAACTCTCCCCTTTATTTTTCCCCTCTGCCAAACAGGGATACCATTCATGTTTTGAGGCCAAAATTATAAAAGTTATGTGACCCACTTTATAACTGCTGCAAAGTTTATAAACAGATTTTTTCATTATCTGAGACAACAGCCATTAACTACTTATCTGTAGATGCTATTTTTCATTTTTTAAATTGTTTCTGGACCAATATCACAGAATTCTTCAGTTGAAAGAGCCCTCCAAAACATCCTAGAAAGAAATCCCCTTCTACAGGATGCCTCTGCTTGAAGGGCTCCCAGTCCGTTCCACGTACAGATGCTATTGTCATCAACACGACCTTTGCCTCCAGAATTGGCCATGTCAGCCTGGTGGACAGCTCAAAATTCTCAGCTACCTGACACTGCCCTGTCAATGTCCTCCTCTTCCTCTTCATCCTCCTGGGCGCCAGCACCATCAGCCATGACCAGTGCTGCTATTTGCCTGGTGGCTCCGGGCCATACATCGGGCACAGGGGCTGAGAGCTCCCATCTAAGGCGCCTTCTCTGGGAAGTGGGCAGGCCGGCCAGCCCAGAGGAAGCTCTTACTCTCTTATCTGATGACCTCAGCTCCCTCCTGCCCACTCGGGGCCCCACTCACACATCCCTGCGGCCCCTATCAAGGAGGGGTGGGGATCTCAGTGACAAGGAGGAGGAGGCACTCCCCACTCTACTGACTTCTAGGAGAAGGCTCCGGCAGGGAGCCCACACTAGGCCCAGCCCTTACCTGTCTCTGCATCTCCTCGATCTGCTTCTGGGGGATGCTCCGCAGCACACTGTACATGTCTCGCATCTTCTCCTCAGGTATGACCACAGATGCCCTGCAGGTAAAAGATCATGGAAAGGAAGAGAGGGGGACATAGTAAGCTCTTGGGAAACCAGGAATAAACCAACTCTTTCATGCTGACCAGCACTGCCGGCTGCCTCAGGGAACCAGCTGAGGCCAGGAGGTACATCTAACTGCCTAAGGGTCTCACCAGGACGTGTTCTTTTGGAAGACAGGAGCTAGGAAGGTAATGGAGAATGGGCAGAGAGAATAAGGTAACAAATCTCATTGAGCTGCCTTGGGCCATGATAGGGACATCACCAAAAACAGAGAGGGCTGAAGACCTTTGGGCATTAGGAGCCCACTGCTGTCCAGGACAACTTATTCCATATTAGGAAAGCTCTCATTCATTTTCTCAAGCTAAATCTGCTCCTCTCTAACTTCTATCCACTGCTTCTGTCTGAGGGTCAAGTTAAATAAATCTAATCTGCTTTTCACAACAGCCCCCTATCCCTGTGAACTTCCTCCCATAAATCATCTCTTCTCTAGGCCAAAAGTTCCTAGCTCCTGGGCCTGATCCCTGTGTAGCTCACCTTACAATTTCCTCATCATTCCGATCACCCTCCTCTCAACAGGCTACTTTGCTAATGTCTTTCCTAAAAGAAGAGTTACCTGGGCAAGGTACAGTATAGGGCAACAATCATAATCTCTATCACAGAGAAGATGATATGAAAAGCCAAGTCCATGACCAGGAGCCATTTATAAAGAGGCCATTTATACTAGCTCAAGATTCTTTTCTAGTGACTCCTAAAATGAACCAGAACTATAAAATCACTCACAAAGAGAGTAAAAAAGAAATTAACTCAGCATTCAAAGCAGGACTAGGCAGAAGATACAGGGTGTCAACCCTTACACTTGACCCTTGCTAAGTCTTCCATGGAACTATCCTACAAGGGCAATTTACATACTATTGCAAAATTATTTTAAGACATTTCCATAATATTCCTACAAAATGATATATTTTTTTTCCTTTTATAAAGCACTTCCATCAAAACATCTGTGAGAATTGGTAAAGTTTACTATATCTACATTACAGGTGAAGAAACTGAGACTTACAGAGGGAAAGTAACTCAACAAGAACTATTTGATGAGCTATTAACCCCCTGCCCCTGCCCACCTCTCTGGCAATCAAAAGCAATCTTTGATTTGACCCAGATAATTTCTAGGACATTTTCTGGGCCCTTCATACTATACTAGAGGTCAGGCTCATCTGAATCCTATTGGTAAAAGCAACAGGCCAACACCCTGAAAAGGGGAAACAAGCTAAAGAAGACTAGGGAGAGGGCAGAAATACACTACCTCTTCCAGTCCAGAACTTCCGAAAAGGGCAGGATATAGGAATCAGCAATGATAACTGGGACACAGCCGGCCTGAAGAACATCACTCAGAGCTGCATGGCCCAGTCGGGCTCCACGAAGGACGATGCAGAAAGAGGCCTCCTATAGGTGAAAAAGCAATAGTGGAAGACTGAGCTATAGATCAAGCTACCTAAGATCTAGTGTTCTATGGTTAGAAACCAAAAAAGGTCAACACACGCATAACACACAAATCTAAATTTTTTTCTTAAATAATATTTTTTTTTTCCATAATTACCTGTAAAGACAAAATTTAACATTCACTTTTTTTAAATTTTGGGTTCTGAATTTCTCCCTCTCTCCCTTACCTCTCCAAGGCAAGAAGTAATTTAATATAGGTTATAAATTTGCATTTATGCAAAATGTATTTCCATATTAGTCATATTGTAAAAGAAGGCACAGACCAAAAGAAAAAAAATGAAAAAACAAAACAGGTGAAAAATAGTAGAGTTTAATTTGTATTCAGTTCTTTTAGACTTTTTTTTAAACAGTTATCAGTCCTCACCATTACAAATGGAAATGTTTTGTCAGTTAATAAGTATATAAATGCCTACTATGTGCCAGGCACTGTGCTAAGTGCCAAGGGCATCTTCTAAGGTCCTAACAGCAATAATACTAGTAGTAAAGAGAATCAGAAGTACCAAGGAATAAGGAGATGATGATCACAAAGTTCATAGAATTTAAAACTGGAAAAGATTCATTTTTCTCACCTAAAAATCAAAGCCGAAGATCATACAAGTACAAGTATCACGACTTAGGTCCCTGAACTCCCAACCTCTGTTCCACCCATCCCCATGCTGCTTCATAACAATGTCCCAGACAGTAGTGACAGGAATCACTTTTCGAAACCCAACAATTTGATCTGTCACATCCAATTTATTTCAGGTCTAGCTAGGTCGTTCAAGGTCCCAAACCAATGTCACAAACTAAGTGGCCTCCATGTTACTTGGAAAAGTCAGACTTTTCATGTCACAGGATAGAACTACAAGTTCTCTAAAGAATATAGTAGGCATGAGAAACCACCATTTCTTACCACATCCTCACAGATGGAGATGGAGAAGGGGAAGCTAGAAAATAAAAGTTTTAAAGGACCTGAATAATTACATATAAAGAATATTGATTAAGACATCAAGGTCTCATGTCTCCTGTTCTACATCATAGTCATGAACCCATCGAAGAGGCAGACATGATGAATAAATCTGTAGATGAAACAGAGCTGGGAAGGGTCGATTCTATACTGGATGACAGCTATAGAAACCAAAACAATAATAGAGGGAGAGTTCAAATGAGAACAAAGATGAAATTAAATAAGGATAAATGCAAAGTCCCACCTTACGTTAAAAAAAAAAAAAAAATCACCTGAACAAAGTGAAAGATGGGAAGAACCGATGTAATAATCATTTGTATTAGAAAGCTCCCAAAGTTCTGATTAAGCCAGCCTGAGGGTGATTTGACTGCTGTCCAAAAACGTAATGCAATCATAGGCTCCATTAATAAAAATCCAAAGCTTAAGACCCCTTCCCTGGTCTGACCACACCTGGATGCTGTTTTGTTCCAAGTACACTTTTGGAAAGATACTGATAAGCTAGCGAATTTTTAACAAGTGACAAGGAAGTTGGAAATGATGTCACATGAGAATCATCTCAAGTAACAACTAGGGATTTTAACCTGGAAAAGAAAAACTAATTGGGAGCCAAGAGATGGAGAGCAGAGTAAAGCTATGAAAACTGACCAAATATATGAAACATTGTCAACGGAAGAACTGGACTTACTGTGCATGACACCAGAGCAAAATTAGGAGCAATGGGTAGAAGTTCCATTAAGAAGATTTCATCTTCAGTATTTTAAAAGCAGAATGAACTATTGAGAAAGGAAGGAATTCCCCATCTCAGGAGGACTTTGGGAAAAGTATATTGATGAACCCTTGTTAGCAAATCTCTAGAGATTTCTGTCCAAACACAGGCTGAACCAAATGACCTTTGCAGTCATTTCCAACTTGAAGAGTCTAATATTTCACACTAAGAGTTTGTGAATGCCACAACTGAAGAGGCATCTAGAGTCATCAAGATGTAGAAAAGGCTAGCATCCATGTCCTGGAGGAAGAGCTAGTGAACTGAAGAATGTTTAGGAGAGGACTAGTGTGGAGGTGGGATAAGAAGGAAGCATGACAGTCCCCTTCAGATTTCGACAGGACTGTCATTTAGAAAAGAGATGAAATTTTTTCAGTTTCCAGGGAACTGGAACTAAGACTAGAAGTTATAAAGAGTCAAAATTCAGAATTTTCTATTAACTAGAGTTATTCAAAAATTAAATGATCCATCTTGTGAGACAGTAAAGCTCCATGTCATCAGATGCATTTAAGCAAAAGGAAGCTGAGGAGGAGATGGATGAGTAGAATGGGAGATAAAGAGAACATGGTCTCTGAAGCCCCTTCAAAGGCTAATATCTATTCAGTTTATAATCATCTTTTGACTATCCTTGAATCTTTGGTTACCTTCACTTCACTTAAGCCCTGAAAGTAATCCTTGGCTCCTACACACCTAACAGTTTCCTAAAGACATCTACAGTTTTCAGAAGAAGATACAGGGAAAATGCAACAAAAGATGAGAAACAATGATTGTTGGCTGATCTTGTCTTTTTTTAAAGAAGTGTGAAGAGCTGTTATGAAAATCTCCACAACAAGTTTCAAAGGTAACAAGAGAAAACTCATCCTGGCAAGGGAGAAGGAGGGAAAAGAAGGGATTTTTCCTTTCTAGATCCGATTTTTCTTGGGCAGCTAGATAACTGTATAAATATGTATACATATATTGGACTTAACATATATTTTAACATATTTAACATGATTGGACTACCTGCCATCTAGGGGAGGGGGTGGGAAGGAGGGAAAATTTTGGAACAGAAAGTTTTACAAGGGTCAGTGTTGAAAAATTACCCATGTATCCTTTGTAAATAAAAAGCTTTAATAAAAAAAAAGAAAAGAAAAGAAATGATGAACAGACAAACATCAGAAAAACCTAGAAAGACTTACATAAACTCATACTAAGTGAAACGAGCTAAACCAGGAAAATATTGTACACAGTATCAGCAAAATTGTTTGAGGATCAACTATGATTTTCTTCACTCTTGTCAGAAACATAATGATCTCAGATAAGTACAAAGGATTAATAAATGCCATATATAACCAGATGGAACTGATGGAATGAAGATAGAAGCCTGTATTTTTTACTTATTCTTTCTCATTTTCTTTTTTTCTCTTTTGATCTGTTTCTTTTTTTATAATTGTGACTAATATGGAAATATGTTTTTACATGATAGCACAAGAATAAATTATATCAAACTACCTTCCATCTTTGGAAAAGGGAAGGGGAGAGAGGGACAGAGAAAATTTTTGGAACTCAAAAATCTTGTAAAAATGAATGCTAATAATTTTCTTGACATGTAACTAGGGGAAAAAATAAAATACTATTAAACACACACACACAAACACTTACACACATAATTTAAAAAAAATTTTAAAGACCACTTACTCAGGTACTAGGTCTAACCTTCCCACCTGGTGTTTATGGAAACAAGAAATGTAGAGGATCCAGATGGCTGCAAGAGGAGAAGCAGACCAGGAAGAGACCCTGAAACTCCAAACATTGAAGTTCTCCCTATTCCCTCTTCCAATCCCCCAAAAGATAAGAAACTATTTTGAGACAAATAGAAAGAAATGGAAGAAAGCTACAGGAAAAACTCAATATTCTCAACTCTTCTAAAGATAAATGAGAAAGATACACAATTCTAGTAAGAAAATGAGTCCCTGGATCTTCCAGTGGCAGGTGGAAAGCCCCAATTTGGCCTGAAGAGAGACAGCCATCCAGATGTGGACACACATGCTGATAACCATTTTTCCTGTCTAGACAAAGGTTACTATAAATACATCTGCTCACATCATCGCTGTTATCAGCTAGACATTCCAGAGGGAGATGCCCTGCTTTGTGAGGGAAAGTATTTTAACAATCTCAGCATGGGCCAGATCTCTTTGGAGTTCAAAAAAGTACCCCATCTCCTCGAGAGCTCTCCTTGGGCAGGCCTGTCTGCATTTCAAGTAGCTAAGTGAACAAAACTCAATTGTTCTCTTTGGCTGAGGGTTTCAGAATTCTCCTTTCCCTGCCCCCACGCCCAAGGAATGCTAAACATCTAGCCTATAAAAACATCCCCAGAGGAGCAGATGCTGCTGCCCTGCCCCTGGAGATTCAAAGTGTCACTCAACTGAGACAAGGAATCCATACCTGGTATGAAGGGGTCATATGAGTCCTGCCCACCTTCCTCAGAGAGGGACGCCGCAAAGGTCACTGCTCACGTCCTTCAAACTGGCAAGTCTAAGAACATTCAAACCCTGAATTGGGTCTTAAGGCAGCAAGAGGAAACTCAACATGTTTCCCTCCTAAAAGCTCCTATAGCTTATTTGCAAGGTCACCTCTCTGGCCTGTGGTGCTGGGATGGCCTTATTCAGAGCTGAGTCACAAGACCAAAGGCCTGAGATTTGGAAGGTCAGTTAGAAATCATCTAACGCTTCCCCATTCATTTTAGAGATGAAAAAACAAAGACCCAGAGGGACTGACTCGCTTGTCCACAGTGTCCCAGGCAATAGGGAGCAAAGCTCAGATTGTGGTCCAGGTCTCTCTCCACGGGTTCACCCCACAGACCACCTTAGAGAGACACAAGGCATGTCCTCCCTAAGTACCATCCGGAGCCACGTCTCGCTTCTACCTCAGACTTCACCTGGTTTCATGTGGTAAGAGACAGGAGGAGAATGGTACTGACCTGCAGGACTTGGGGGTAATCAAAAGTCTGGTCCTTGTGGCAGCGCTTGCGAGTGGCAAGGACGCCCTCAGAGAGGTTGGTGCACTTCTCCAGGACCAGCATCGACTCTCCATGCTGGGCTTGGAGAGCCTCCAGGTCGGAGCGGTACTCAGGATGAAGGGCCATCTGCGATGACAGAAGGAAGTACCTCCTGGGGCTGAGAGGAAGAGATCAAAGTGATTGGAAGGCTTCGGGCAGATGCTCTAGGCAGGCCTAGAAAGCCTTTGAAGTCAGACAGAGCAAAGAGCATTCTCCCTTGAAAATAACTGTCCCGGATGGGCCTCCCCTTACTTTGGTTGGGAATTACAGGCAGAGAGGGTTACTTTCTGTTCATGCGTCCATTCCACAAATATTTATTAAGTACCTATTGTATACAAAGCTTATTGTTAGATGATGAGGGTGATGCAAAGTTGAAATAAGAATTAGTATGTGCAGTCCAGTCAGGAGTAAGATACATAAATAACTTGAAAATGCCATAATATATTATAAAAAGGACAATAATCAGGTCCCCAAGTAAGCCCACTGCCAAAAATGGTACTTCAAGGATGTTTTTGACAAAGTTTCTTGAGGGGTCACAAAATTTGGCCAAAGTACCCAGCCAAATCTACTCCAGAAAGGACTAAGGTCAGAGAAGGGGTTGGGCTGAGGGGAGAAGGTGTCTCAGAGACTTGTTAGCCGGGCCAATCTATGGCTAAGTTACGTAAGAACAAAAGGCCTGAACATTTGTAAATATCTAAGTTATTCTGAGGAGTAAGAACTGATGCTATTTCCTCAGTTCCTCCAAAAGCGCTCCTTTTGAACAACGTCATGCATCAGAAGACTTGGTATATTTAACAGCTGGCATGACCCGTCCGTCATCTGGTAACAAGTGCCAGGTCAAGCCCTAACCCTTGTCTCCTGGTTCCTCTGGCCAACGTACTACACTGCCTCATTCAGGTAGCTTTGGGGCCTCAGTTTCACCTTCTGAGAACAGGCTCAGATTCATCCCATTCTTCAAAGAGAGGATAGGGTGATAACTAAATGCAAATACATGAAGCACTCAGCTACCATATCAATACTAATTCAGTATGGAATTGTACCTCCGCTGATGTGGCTATGGGGAGAAGCGGATTATGAGAGGCAAGATTAATTAGAAGCCGCAAGGTTAGTCAAGAAATCAGGAAAAGCTCTCAAGAATCTAGTAGAAAGAGCATGGGATTTGGAGTCAGAGGGCCTATGTCCAAGTCATGGCTTAGGACACGTCCAAATTGATCAGGAAGTTACTTCAACACTCTTGGTCTCAATTTTTTATTTATAAAAGGAGGCAGATGGGATCTGATGACCTCAAAGATTCATTCTATCTTTAACTTTTATGATCTATAGTGCTTGAGAATCACATTTAAATGGACCACTTGCTAATTAACAAAAATAAAAAGATACAGTCCTTGGTACTTTCCTTTTAAAGAGCTCCGAAGTGTTTAGTTTAATTAAGAGCATTCCACCTATATGAAAGAATGCATTCAGAGTTGGTCTAGAAGTGGATGGGCAAAGTGCTGGTTCCTATAGGCAAAGACCTCTCTACCTTCTTGAAGAGAACCACAAGACTTCAAAATAGGGTTGGGAGGATTATAAAAAGGCAACATTTTTTCTAAAGATGACCAAGAAGGACCGAAACCTTTTTGGCCGGCCCTGCTGACTGGGCTCAAGAAATAATTAAAAACAAAATGTCACCAACAATTGGGCCAACTCCATGAAAGAGCTGTCTGTTCTTATGGAAGAATGAAATTAAAGCAGTGGTGTTTCAACTTCTTTCTGATACAGGCCAGCACAAGAGGGTCACACTTGGCCTAGGACATCAACTCTAACATGTCATGAAGTCATATGGTTGAATTAATGGAATTGGTTGTTAGGAGGCCGACTTAAAGGCAAATTAGAAAGCATCCTGGAACCTGAATGTAACTGAAAGAAGGAGCTGGGTTTCTGTGATTCACAGCAAGTCACAGCTTCTCTGAGTCTTATTCTCCCTTATTGTAAAGTGGGGACGATGGCACTTGTACCACCTATTTCACCATATTTTGGGGAAGAAAGCAGTTTATAACCCCTGAAGGGTGACACCAGATAGAAGTCAATAACACACAAGTGGGTATCACTTAGAGGCTGATAAAGTGTTTTTCTCCCAACAAACCACTAAGGTAGAGAATGCCAAGAATACTATAGCCATTGATGAATTAGGCAACTGAGGGCTGAGAGGTGAAGCGATTTGCTGGGCCACAGGCCTAATAAACACTGGAGATGGGACTCGGGCTCCAAATCCGGGGATCTTTCTCCTACCCCAGCAATGAAATCTCTCATCTTCGTATATAAGTTTGATGTCATCATTAGATGTTCTCTGGGGCTCCAAAAAAAGAAAAATGGTATTTCTGGGAATGACCTAATTAAGACTAGTGCCAAAAACTGATTTCATCCCTCTGCTAAATCATAAGCAAAGGCCAGGGAGAGGGTTTGGCAGGACTTCATTACATGGGGGCCAAATGCAGATTCAGGAAGTCATTTATATCATAATCTAGTCACTTTCTACCACCAGCTCTCCATACACCCACTCCCACCACCTCCCCTTAGTCTCCTTCCCTTCAATTTCAATATTCCTATGTGAACAAAGGAAAGCATCAAACCATCCCAATGACAACCAGAGAGTTTGGGGCTTTTCCCAATCGGAGCCCATCTTACCTTTTTACCCTTGGCACATTTCACTCCCTTCTAAGGACTAGCGTGGCTGGACCATCTCCTGAAAACGCCCTCCTCTCAGCCACCTTACTCTGGCTCGCCCAGTTCCTTCAGTCACAAATGGCCCACCCGCACTCATCCACTGAATTCTTACTTCATCCACTCAGCATCCACCAAATATTTATTAAGCATCTACTATGTGCTTAATAATAGGCACAAAGACAAAAATGAAACATCCTCTGCCTTTTACCTAGTCCGAAGTAAATGCTGTCCTTTTCCTACTCCCATTCAGTCAGCACAGCACTGTTTTATATAACTACATAATGTATTGATCACACAATGCAGTGGAGTAGAGAAGGCTCAAAGACCAGCAGCCTGCAAAACTCTCAGGGGCTAAGATTCAAATGAAACTGGGACAGTCTAACAATAAAACACAAATACTGTGCCATTCAGATGATATTCTTAGGGGTATGGCCAATAGGAATCATTTCTCCTCTAGTGAAAAAAGGAAGGAGAGAAGGAGGCAAAGAGGGAAAGAAGGAGAGAGGGAAAGAAGAAGGGAAAGAGGGAGGAAGGAAGGGAGGGAAAGAGAAAAGGAAGGAAGGAAGGAAGGAAGGAAGGAAGGAAGGAAGGAAGGAAGGAAGGAAGGAAGGAAGGAAGGAAGGAAGGAAGGAAGGAAGGAAGGAAGGAAGGAAGGAAGGAAGGAAGGAGGGGGAAGGAAGGAAGGAAGGAAGGAAGGAGGGGGAAGGAAGGAAGGAAGGAAGGAAGGAAGGAAGGAAGGAAGGAAGGAAGGAAGGAAGGAAGGAAGGAAGAAAGGAAGGAAGGAAGGAAGGAAGGAAGGAAGGAGGGGGAAGGAGGGAAGGAAGGAAGGAAGGAAGGAAGGAAGGAAGGAAGGAAGGAAGGAAGGAAGGAAGGAAGGAAGGAAGGAAGGAAGGAAGGAAGGAAGGAAGGAAGGAGGGAAGGAAGGAAGGAGGGAAGGAAGGAAGGAAGGAAGGAAGGAAGGAAGGAAGGAAGGAAGGAAGGAAGGAAGGAAGGAAGGAGGGGGGAAGGAGGGAAGGAAGGAGGGAAGGAAGGAAGGAAGGAAGGAAGGAAGGAAGGAAGGAAGGAAGGAAGGAAGGAAGGAAGGAAGGAAGGAAGGAAGGAAGGAAGGAAGGAAGGAAGGAAGGAAGGAAGGAAGGAAGGAAGGAAGGAAGGAAGGAAGGAGGGGGGAAGGAAGGAAGGAAGGAAGGAAGGAAGGAAGGAAGGAAGGGGGGAAGGAGGGAAGGAAGGAAGGAAGGAGGGAAGGAAGGAAGGAAGGAAGGAAGGAAGGAAGGAAGGGGGAAGGAGGGAAGGAAGGAAGGAAGGAAGGAAGGAAGGAAGGAAGGAAGGAAGGAAGGAAGGAAGGAAGGAAGGAAGGAAGGAAGGAGGGAAGGAAGGAAGGAAGGAAGGAAGGAAGGAAGGAAGGAAGACTTCCATGATTCCCTCAATAGGCCAAATTCTAAATTTTTTAAAAGATCATGTGACATTCTAATTCTGTCACTTACGAAAGCTGTAAACTCCTTTTAAAGGAAAAATGACAAAAATCCCACCTGAAGCCAACAAACTTTACAGACGCCGGCAGTAGTAATCTTTTACAGATTCCCATTAGGGAAAAAATGGTAAAAGGAGGTGGGGCAGGGAAGACTGAAAATAAAAGACAATGGTCTTACTACTCCTTTGGATACCTCAAGAAATGTGAGAAACAACCCCAAGAAGCAATTCTCACAAAGTGCAGCAAATCTAAAGCACTTGTGTCCCAGTCCCATACGGGTAATGAGAGCATCTTTGCCTCTGTCAAGGGATAGAAGAAGAGGAACAGTTCAAGCCAGAAGTGCAAGCTTGGAGGGCAAAGAGAGAGGGAGACAGCTGCCGTTCAATCAGCACAGGGCATTTTCCCCACCAGCTACAACCTATCCCTTCTTTCTGCCTCCCAAGAAGAATCACAGCATAAATAAAACTCTGGGATTTAAAGCCCCAAGGTGTCTTGGAGAATAACGTCACTGATGACTGGCACATATATGTACCCTTCAAAGTTTACTCAGTCATCTTGCATACGTGACCTCAGAGCTCAGAGAGATTGTCACTTGTCCAAGTTGTCAGAAGGTTCCAACTGCAAACCATTCACCAAGCTGTCTCTCCTAGGCCAATCCTTCATTTTAGAAATAGGGAAACTAAGGCCTTGAGAAGATAAATAACGAGAAGGCATCCTGGGGCTCAGAGCTGAAAACGCTCTTTTCCCACCCCTGATTTTACAGAGGAGGAACCATGAGTCAAGAGATGAGAAGCTTGCTCTGGCCATGGCAGTAGCTAAGTGGTTGAACTTGGCCTCAACCCCAGGCCTTCTTGACTCCACATTCAGCATGCTTTCCATTACATCCCTTAATTCCATCAGACCCCACACCAAGTCACGATGTGGTCTGCTCCCTTCATTACCAAGCCCCAGGGCCCTAATAACCAGCCTATAAGTAGAAGTAAAACTGTTTCCAGATCACCAAGACTTCCTATATTGTTGAAATAAGAGTATGCCTTACACATGGGGGAGAAGGAGAAAGGAAAAGGGGGAAAAAACACTTTCAGGGCAGTGGCTAGGTGCACGGCCTTGCTCATAGCCCTCCTATCCTACAGGGAAAGAAGGGGTTACGTGGGGATCGCCTTACCCTGGTCCTCTCTCTGGCAGGTCCACCTCAGCTGACAGGGGGCTATAGACGGGAATGCTCACATCATAGCCCTGGCGATACGTCCACGTGGAAAAGCCACCTCCGGCCAGAAGAGCCCTGAAAAATGAAAAGGTCAGGACAATGTGAGGAAGAGGGATTCCAATTCAGCCAAGCTCCAGTCTAAGCAGACTGGACCAAAAGAGACTCTTTCTAGAACAACCGATGTTTCCTTCCTTTACTCACTCTTTCTCCCCAAATTCAATCCTTTTTAACCACCTCTGCTGTCAAAAATACATACAAATAGTCTCAGGCAAGAGCCTCCTTAGATATTTACCTCAGAGCCTTCAAAGCCTCTTCTGCCCCACCCCCCCCACCCTGATTATCAATTGTGAAATTCTGGGAATGAGAGGTGTCTGCTCAGGTCAGCTGAAGCCCTATGTGAAGGCAAGGAAGAGGAAAGAAAGGGGAGGAGAAAGGAGGGAAAATGGTGGAAGCAAAGAGCATAGAGAACTATTTAAGAAGTTAAACTGTGAAAAGGAGAAAAAAAAGACAACAGTTTTAGGGGTGGATGATAGGATCTAATGGAGGGTTTTTCAGATTCTAAAAGGGAAAGCAGATACTCCTGGTCTCCCAATGTCACTTCAACAACTCTCCCTGAGTGTCCATTACTTAATATCTCTTTGATATTATCTCTTATTCTCCTTCCAAAATTCGTGGAAAGGAAGAAGACTTAGCAGTACCAGATACCGATAAAATATTGATATTGATAGTTGAATATTAATAGGTATTTTAAAATATGCCATAAAAAAAGTAATTATCAAAATGTTTTGATACTGGTAAAAAAAAATTAAACACAACAGATTAGTTTTTGATAAATACCAAGATCCCAACTATTATGATAAGAACTCACTATTGAACAAAAACTACTGGGAAACTAGATCTAGATCAATATCTCATACCCAATACCAAAATAATTTTTTTAATTAAAGGAATAAGGAAAGTTTCATGACCAAAAAAGACAACACAGAAAACAAAACGGACAATTTTAGTTACATAAAACAAAAGAAATTATTACAACTAAAATTAGAAATGAAGCAAGTAATTGGGATAAAGAGATATAGTAGTATGTATGATAATGGTCTCCTTTCTGAGAGATGAAGAAACAGATTCAAATCATAAGAATATGAGCCATTCCCTAACTGACAAATGGCCAAATGATATTAACATGAAGTTTTCAGAGAAACAAATCCAAATCATCCATAGCCATATGAAAAAAAGAATGTTCCAGATGACTAATATTGGAAAAAGAAAAATTAAAGTAACTGAGGATCTGCCTGACATCCATCAGATTGGCAAAAATGGCAAAAAAAAAAAAAAAGGAAAATAAATAGTTCAAGACACCAAAGATAGCAAAGAAAGAAGAAAAACATCTATATGTACAAAAATATTTATCCTAGTTCCATTTGTAATGGCAAAGAAGTAGAAACCAAGCAGGTGTTAGTTAAGGAATGATTGAACAAATTATGGTATATGGATTAAATGGAATATAATTCATTCTATATGTTATACAAAATGATAAAGTTGATGCTTCAGAGAAAGCTGGGAAGACTTATATATACTGAAACAGAGTGAAGCAACCAGAAACAATAAATTTCAGCACTGTAAAAACAAACAACTTTTTAACACATAAGAACTCTTATCAATATGATGATTAGTCATAAATCCATGAGACTCATGTTGAAACATGGTACTCCTCTCCAGAAAGAAAGGTAATGGATTCACGGTAAAGAATATGAGACTCTTTTTTTCTAGATGTGGTCAATATTGAAGCAATTAGTTTTATTTTAACTATGTATATTTGTTCAAAGATTTTGTTTTTCTTTTTTTTTCCCAGTGAGGCAGAGAAGAAAGATGGAGAGAAGGTAGAATTTTTGCCACTGAAAAAATTTTTAAAAGAATTTTTTCTTCAAAGTTTATTTGGTTATCCCAGAAATATCTCAAACTCAGCATGTCCAAATTTGAAATAATCATTTCCCATCAAAACCTTTCCTTCTTCCAAATGGAAGGACCAACATCCTTGCAGTCTCATGTTCATAACCTGAATTCCACACTGCCAATGAATTGTCAAATCTTGCCATTTCTCCCTTCACAACATCTCTAGTATCCAAGCCTTACACTACTCACACATGCATCATCTTAGTTCAGGTTCTCTTCATGTCTTCTCCAGATTATTGCAATAGACTCCTAAGTGAACTCAATGTTTTCATCACTCCAGTCTGTTCTACATAATGTTTTCAAAGTAATTTTCCTTATATAGAGATCTGAGCATGTTATTCTCCAACTCCAGTGGCTTCCCATTTATTGTCTTTAAATTAAAATATAAACTCTTGTTTAGCCCGCAGAATCTAAACAACTGGGCTCTAATCTATCTTTGCCAACTCACTAGATATTCATTTCCCCTCCTTCCACACCATATGCTCCAAGCAATGTAGTTTTTCAGTGATCCTTATCATTTCAGTGCCTTTGCACTGGCCATCCCCCAGGTCTGGAAGGCATCCCTTCATTATCCCGCCTCATAAAGTCCCTCTTTTCCTTAAGATGCAGCTTGCTTTGCCTACGGTAAGCAACTCCTAAATCTTCCTAACTGCTAGTGGACAAGTGTATTTAACTACTGTGTGTGTGTATGTGGACTTTAAACTTAGGCTGTGTATATATTAATAAGACATGCCTCATTTTATTGTGCTTGGCTTTATTGAGCTTTGCAGATATTGTATTTTTTACAAATTGAAGGTCTGTGCTAACCCTGTGTTGAGCAAGTTTATCAGTGCACTTTCTCCAACAACACGTGCTCGCATTGTGTTTCTGTCACATTTGGGTAATTTTAACACAATTTCAGATTTTTTCTTTATTAGTATATCTTTTATTGTAATCAGTGACTGTTGATTTGACTATTATAACTGATTTGGAGCAACACAAACCATACAAGACAGCAAACTAACTCCATAAATATCATGTGTGGGGAACCAGCCATTCCCCCTCTCTCTTCCTCTTCTCAAGCCTCTCTATTTCCTGGGACAACAATGAAATTTTTGGTCATTTCTTCACTCAAGTCCAACTCTTTGTGACCCCATTTAATGTTTTCTTAACAAAGATGCTGAGACAGTCTGCCATTTCCTTCTCCAGCTCATTTTACAGATGAAGTAACTGAGGCAAATAGAGTTAAGTTACTTGCTCAAAATTACACAGGTAATAAGTGTCTAAGGCCAGATTTGAACTCAGGAAGTTGAGCCTATCCAAGTCCAGGCCGGGCCCTCTATCCATTGTGCCACATGGATGAATTCAAATTAGGCTAATTAACATCCCTGCAATGAATGGTCTCTAGGTGTTCAATAAAGGAGGAGTTAATGCAGCAAACTTCATTATAGTCTTATTTTAAGAAATTACCACACAAGATGACTATGCAATGATCAATTCTGAGGGACATGGCTTTGTTCAATAATGAGACAATTTAAACCAATTGCAATTGTTCAGTGATGAGGAAAGCCATCTACACCCAGAGAGAGGACCATGAGAGTTGAGTGTGGACCACAACATAGCATTCTCACTCTTTCTGTTGTAGTTTGCTTGCATTTTGTTTTCTTTCCCAGTTTTTTTTCCTTCTTGATCGATGTTTCTTGTGCAGCAAGATAATTGTATAAATATGTGCACATATATTGGATTGAATATATACTTTAGCATATTTAACATGTATGGGACTACCTGCCATCTAGGGGAGGGGCTGGAGGAAAGGAGGGGATAATTTGGAACAGAAGGCTTTGCAAGGATCAGTGTTGAAAAATTACCCATGCATATGTTTTGTAAATAAAAAGCTTTAATAAAATAAAAAAAGAAAAAAGAAATCACCACAACTAGCTTAACTTTCAGTAAAAACCAATACTGAGGCAAGATCCTCCACCAACAAAAAGATTACAACTCACTGACAGTTCAGAAGATTGTTAGCATGTCTTTTTAGCAATAAAGTATATTTTAATTAAGGTATATACATTATTTTTTAGACATAATACTACTGCCCACTTAATAGACCACAGTAAAGCATAAACATAACTTTTATATGCACTGGGAAAGCAGAACATTTCTAGGCTGCACGCTATTGTGAGATCTGCTTTACTGCTAGAGCTCTGAAACCCAAGGCCCGGCATCTCCAAGGCATGCCGGTGTGCTGGGGCTGACCCCCTTCCCCCACGTTAGGATGGGTGCTCTCTGGGAGCAGGGGCTGCTGCATTCTCTGTATCTGCCTGTCCTCTCAGTGTGGCTAAACCTGTTAGTTTCAGCAAAGACAGCTACTCCGCTCCAACTACTCTCCTAGCCAGGGACACCGGCCTCTCTCTCCCGCTCATTGCACAGGACACCCCAGCACTCTGACCGGCTATCTCCGGAGCATGAAATTCTCTCCCTTCTCACCTGCCCCCGGCTCCCTGGGGTTCCTTCAATTCCAGCTAAAACCCCACTTTCAGCAAGAAGCCTTTCTCTGGTCTCTTCCTCACGCCAGGACCTTCACTCTGAGATTATCTCCCATTTACCTGTAGATATAGTGCTTGCATGTGTTCTCCCTCTCCAGATATGAGATTTGACGTTTCTTTTTGTCCCCAGCACTTATCCACTATTTGGCACAAAGAAGGTGCTTAATAAATGCTTGGTGACTTGACTTGACCCGAGTGAAACAACCTCGGACAACCCGGGGTCATGCCCTATGAAGCACCAGAGGGGGTTATTGTAGAGTGGCTAGTACGCTGCAGAATGATAATTTTTTTTTAAAATTAAAGCTGGAAGGACCTTAAAACATAGATGATGACAGCTGGAAGGGAGGAGTATGTCCAAGATAATATTCTAAAAGATGTCTCTGAAAAAAAAAAAAAAAAAAAGCCAATCCAGCAATCAATGGAACTCAGAATAGCTCAAGGAAGATTCAGATAAACACGCTCTGGTTAAAGACCAACTCTTAACTGAATAGCTCTGCCCACCCTCCCCCATCCCCACTATTCCCACTAATTTTCCAGGGTCACTGAGGTTCAGCCTCATCTGTCAGCTGTCACCCACCCCCCTCGCCCCTCATACGAGTCTCCTGTTAATCCGAATCCCAGGCAGTGCCCAGAGCCCAGGAAGTGAGTAAGCCACGAGTGCTGCCTTTGCAATTTTCCCGCACGAAACCTCCGTTTTCCCTCATTAGGAAGCATTGGCCAAGTAGCTTTAATTGGATCCGGTGAGTGGGACGATGACACCTCATCAGCACCAGGAAAGCAGGTGTGGGTCTGATCGGTTTTTACAGTTCCTCGCTCCCTGGGGCACAAACACCCCGCAAAAGCGCTGACGAGAGCAGAACTTTTACCATTTCCACGTACTGCACCATCGGTGCCAAGGGGCTGAAGCTGGGAAACCACACATTCTGCAGCCCTGATTGCTCCCCAAGCCCTCTCCGCCCTGATGACAGCCTACATCCCATCTAACAGGCCCCGTTTAAGTTCAAACACTTTCTAACCAGCCTCCAAATCCCAATCTGTTTGCTTAAGCTTTGGGGAAACCAAGAGCAGGTGAGTGACATAAAAAACCCTCCCTTGCTGCATGCTCCTGTACAACCTCAGGAGCGTCCTTGGCAGCGCCAGGTGGCCCAGGTGGACCCCGATTAGCACAGAGCACTGAATCGGGCCCCAAAGTGTTTGGGCAGGTTCCAAAACCCTGATGGCACACAGGCCCTCTGAGTCTCTGTAATAGGGAAGCAGCTATGGTCCTAATAAACCCATACTATGCACAGCAGGCCTGAGAAGCTGTGAACTCATTGCCCCTCCAACCTCGAGAAACCCAAAGAATATGACTTCGATCAGGCTTGAAGATGTCCCTGAATTTTGTACTTCTTTGTCCGTGATTAGTCTCATTATCATAATATGCTTACCAATGAGGCACAAGTTTATAGTAACACTTATTTTTAAGATTTTAAAGCTCTCATCATAAATAGAGGAACATAGGATAGTTTACCTCTCAGACTTGTGGAGAAAGAAGGAATTTGTGTCCAAAGGAGGACTAGAGATCATTATTGATCACAAAATAGAAAATTTTGATTATATGAAATTAAGAAGCTTTTGTACAAACAAAACTAATGCAAACAAGATTAGAAGGGAAGTAACAAATTAGGAAAACATTTTTACGGTTAAAGGTTCTGATAAAGGCCTCATCTCCAAAATATACAGAGAATTTACTTTAATTTATAAGAAATCAAGCCATTCTCCAATTGATAAATGGTCAAAGGATATGAATAGACAATTTTCAGATGATGAAATTGAAACTATTTCCACTCATATGAAAGAGTGTTCCAAAACACTATTGATCACAGAAATGCAAAGTAAGACAACTCTGAGATACCACTACACACCTGTCAGATTGGCTAAGATGACAGGAACAAATAATGATGAATGTTGGAGGGGATGTGGGAAAACTGGGACACTGATACATTGTTGGTGGAGTTGTGAAAGAATCCGGCCATTCTGGAGAGCAATCTGGAATTATGCCCAAAAAGTTATCAAACTGTGCATACCCTTTGACCCAGCAGCGCTACTACTGGGATTATATCCCAAAGAAATACTAAAGAGCGGAAAGAGACATATATGTGCCAAAATGTTTGGGGCAGCTCTTTTTGTTGTAGCTAGAAACTGGAAGATGAATGGATGTCCATCAGTTGGAGAATGGTTGGGTAAATTGTGGTATATGAAGGTTATGGAATATTATTGCTCTGTAAGAAATGACCAGCAGGAGGAATACAGAGAGGCCTGGAGAGACTTACATGAACTGATGCTGAGTGAAATGAACAGAACTAGGGGATCATTATACGCTTCAACTATAATACTGTATGAGGATGTATTCTGATGGAAGTGGATATCTTCAACATAGAGAAGAGCTAATCTAATTCCAAATGATCAATGATGGACAGAATCAGCTACATCCAGAAAAGGAACACTGGGAAATGAGTGTAAACTGTGAGCATTTTTTTTAGTTTTTCTCCCCAGGATATTTTTACCTTCCGAATCCAATTTTTCCTTTGCAACAACAAAAAAATTCAGTTCTGCACATATATATTGTACCTAGGATATACTATAAGATATTTAATATGAATGGATCCAGACAACATGACCTCTGGCATTCTGGGTTCTAAGGCTCCTCCCTCCCAGCTCGGACATTATGGCACATCTAAGTTTCCTCTCTCTTTACATGGAAAAAATTCTTCAGCTATTTCCTCCTTTTATAATAATAGCTAGTATTCATATGATGCTTTGAGGTTTGCAAAGCACTTTACAAATAATGCCTCAGTCGATCTGCACCTGGAAGGGAGGTACTGTTATAACCCTCATTCTGCAGATGAAGAAACTGAGGTTCTAATTTGCCCAAGGTCACAAAGTTAGTTAATGTCTGAAGCTGGATATGAACTAATCTTCCAGACTTTTTAGTCCAAAACTTTATCCACTGAACCATCTACTTATTGAATACATATTCTATAGAAAACTTGGACACATTCTTTATGTCAGTTAACATATTATAAAATCAGAGGTAATTCCAGAGGGGAAAACAGGTCAACAGAATGTGTTGAAAATAAGAAATTTTTGTGTGCAGCAAACACAAGAGCTAGGTGAGTACTAAATGATGTGGGAATGAATTAATGCAGTGTTAAGTGAAACACCTTACAAAAAGGATTCAAAGTGAGATTGAAGTAATTTTTTAGATATGCAACTGAACTGGAAAAACCAAAATGTGGAGCAGGAGGTGTTTATTCTATGTTCAAAGGAAGCTCTTATCCATCAGTTCCCCATTCATTTCATAATCTTTATCATGATAAGTAACTTGTGAAGAATACAATTTGCATTACTTTCAAAATGTTGTAACAGTAAAATACACCCTTAATTTGGTGAGATTATAGAGTTAACTTCTTACAGTCCTCGGGCTCAAGGCCGACTGCATCTGTCCAGACTAGACAGAATTCTCAGAACTCTGAAGCCTTTTGCTGATGCTAAGTAAAATTCCCTTTCTGCCACTGAGTTTCTTCTATTTTTCTTCCCAGTCCCTTATCCCTCAGATGATGAGAATTTTTCCATGCTGAGTTATCTCTTCACTGGATACTCATACATCAGTCATCTGCTCTCTTATATGGGTACTTACATTGCCTAATAGAGTTAAGCTGCAATTTTATACTCAACTACCTGCTAATATATGACATAATCCAGCCTGAAATTTTCTAAGTTCAAGGCATCAAGATCTTTAAAATGAATGTGTGCCCTACATTTTCAATTCCCAAAATTCAAAACACCATCAAATAAATTTATTTAAACCAACAGATATAAAAATTTACCATATAGATACCTGCATGTTAAGATAAGCCCCAGCAAATTTCCCCACTTAAAAACCCATAAAAACACAGCAGCAGCAGCAGCAGCAGCAGCAGTAAATGCAATATCAAGAAAGAGCAATGAATTTGCTTAAGCTACCAAGGGGATGGCTTCTTCTCCTTTAAATCTGACCCCTATATTTCCTGGGTAAAAACTCTCATTGGCATCTAATTCATAGACCATTAATACAGAAGGCGATGTGTATTAAGGTAATACATTTGCAAAGGATGGACCTGAGATATCACCCACTATTAAAAGGGTTTTTGGGTTGGGGGGGTTGACTCTCAGATCATGCTGATTTTCAATGTGGAGCAATAAGAAAATCCACAAAAATAACTACTGACCATTCCCCAATCCAGAAGCCTATTTGGGCTGCAAGATAAAACTTTCTATATGAGATGAAATAAAATGATTCATCACTTACCATGTGAAAACCAATGAGAGAGAGACAGAGACAGAGAGAGAAAGAGAGAGAGAGAGAGAGAGACAGAGACAGAGACAGAGAGAGAGAGAGAGAGAGAAGACAGAGAGAGAGAGAGAGAGAGAGAGAGAGAGAGAGAGAGAGAGAGAGAGAGAGAGAGAATGTGTGTGTGTGTATGTGTGTAAGAAACATTATTTCACTTTTGGAAACCTTACCATTCAGGAATTAACAGGAAGCCAAAGTAAGCTCTGTTTACCTGATATCCCCTTGCCATAATATAAAATTCTATTTAACATATGTGCCTGATAAAAATGAAATCAATCTCCTATTCACATCCATACATTATACCTACAATAATGTGCCAAACAGAGCTCAAGGTTTTGTAAAAACAAAGACGGGGAGAGCAGGAGGTAAAGACATTGCATTTTTAACAGCTCTTTTCTTTTCCAGCTCAGTCTCCTCCAGTGTTTCACATTCCAAGACAACCAAATCCATAATAAAGTAGCCCTTTCAGAAGCCTGTGGGCCTGCAGAGGATTCCTTCTCCAAGGGAGGCCGTGTGGTTTGACTGCCCTCTACAGATCATTGGCTTTCCCACACCCACTTGGGGACTGGAAGCTTTCTTTTAGCAAGACTATGGCTGGCAGGAATAAGGCTCCGAAAGAGCCCTGCTGCTTTCCAGCGTATTTGGCAATGCTCAGTTTATAAATTCAAACGTGACGTTTCTTAACTCTTAGAATCACTCTTGAAAAGCTGGAAGAGAGATTGACTGAAACCAGTAAACTCTAGTCTCAGGTCTGTCACAAAGACTTTGAGCAACTTACCCCTGCTGTGGCCCTGATTTTCATCCTCTATAAAATGGGGGGACTGGACAAGCTGCCTTCAGGGGCTATTCCACCTCAAGGTCTCTAGTTAGTGTATGTTTGTGAATTAATATACATTCTTTCATTCAAACATTCCTAAGTGCTTATGTACAAAGCACTGTGGGATACTCTGAAGGAAAAGACAATGATACTGATGAGACTAAGAAGTGCTCTGGGGCCATTGTGAATGGCCCTCAGTACTAGTTCCCACACAGAACAGAATGAAAACTGGAGGAGACCTACAGTAAAAAAAAAACCTCACTCACCAGAATGCAAGAGGAAAATGGTTCCAATTAATTCAAATATAACAGCAGCAGCAGCATTATTGATGGGCAGCTGGGAGTATAGGATAGAATGCCAAGTCTGAAGTCAGGAAGACTCATCTTCATGAGTTCAAATCCGGCCTCAGCCACTATCTAGTCATGTGACCCAGGCAAGTCACTCTGCCTGTCTGCTCTGTTTGCCTCAGCTTCCTCATTTGTAAAATCAGCTGGAGAACAAAATGGCAAATCACTCCAGAATCTTTGCCAAGAAAACTCCAAACGGGTCTTGAAAAGTTGCACAAGATAGAAATGAATGAACAAGCTAGCGCTGATATAAGTACAAGCATTTTTATGTGTTAAGGGATTAGAACCTCACAACAACCCTGTGAGGGAGGGGCTTCTCAGCCTCATTTTACAGAGAGACAGAGTGGGGTACTTTTCTTGGGGTCACACTGCTGGCAAGTAAAGAAGCAACATTAAGACTCTAGATCAGGCCTCTAAGTCCTGTGCTCTATCCACTTCTCTTTTGAAAATCTTTCTAAAATGCTATTAACCTGGTAAATCCCAAGTGAAAATTTACCAGATTATTGAGGATCTTATGTGGTCTCTGAGTCATCATTTGGAGTCTTAACAGTCACCATATAGAATTGTAGATATAAGTGAAGGCATAAAAGACTGAGTAAATCTATGTAAACCCCGAAATTGCTTTTTTAAAATAAATCCCTGACATGTCAGTTTCTTAAAAATAAGACCTTTTGATAAATGACCAGTAAGACTCTTGTTCTCAAGGCAGCTGAGCCTGTATTCTCCCTTACACCATTTCCAACAAGTGAGACTGCGGAATCTAAATGCTTGCGGTAGCCACTACAGATGCACATGAGGCGAAGCACAAACTCGAACAGCAATTTCATTCCTCAAGAGGGGCCAAGAGGGCTACAGGGAAGGGCATTTTTCAAGCTGTTATCCCACCTCATTATTGCCCTACAAGAGCCTGATGCTTCAATAAGGCACAAATATAATCCTAGATCTCCAAAGGCAACACCAGAGGAAGCCAAGCTTTGGCAGGTTCTACAAGCAAGGAGGGTGGGATGTCCAGACTTAGTACAACTGCACACTCACTGTCCAAGCGCCAAGTGGGCTCGGCTCAGCAAGGACCTTCAGCCAAGAGCTGGCTACCACATAATACCTTTTTTTTTTTTTCCCCCAGCAACTACAACTCCATTAAGCCATCTACTAAGGCATGGAGCCTGACAACAAAGGAAGAATTCACACCAGTGACATTACAGTTCCTTTAATTAGCTCTTTACAAGAACAGGCACTGATTTTGTAGAGATGGAGAACCAAAGGTGGCAAATACTACACACACTGTTCAATACAATGTGTTGGTTGATTTGACTGAACTATTTTTTTTTCTTTCTTTTAAAATTTTTGAGCAAAGTTCTCTTCATGTCCAAGCCCACTATGAGGCACTCTCTCTCCCTCATAATGCCTTCCTTCTAATAGTGCCTTTCTCTTTATTCTAACTAACTCTGATTAGTCTAACTATGTGCTCCCCCAATTCTATTTCATATTTACCATTCTTGGTGTCTATTTCATTCCTTAATTTTGTCTGTAATCTCTTTCCCGCTTGCTCATCCCCTTACTCTGGTCTTAGTCAGAAATAAGTTGATGATGCAGTGGTTGCAAGGATTCAAAAGTGACCCTGAAGCTATTCCTATTCCCATTTTTTTAAGGCTTTTTAATTGGATGAGCCCTGAGACACTACCCTCGTTTTCTGCACAGGTTATCTATGGAGATCACTTTTGGAAAGAAAACTCAAACAGGGGGAAGGGCTGGGCTTGGGGTTAGAGACTTGGGTCCAAGAAGCCTGCCTCTGACCATTTACTGGGTATGATGTCTCAGACAGGAAGCTTCCTATCCCGAGCCTTCTCCTCTTCCACTCCACCCACAGTATGATCCAAATACATATTGGTCTTAAGACTACTGAGACAATGAGGTGGCCCAGTGAGTAGATGGAGCATCAAGCCTGGAATCAGGAGTTCAAATCTGGTCCCACTTAGCTATCTGCATGATCCTAAGCAAGTCTCTTCTCCTGTTTCAGGAGTTTATTTATCTGTAATATAGAATGATAATAACATCTCCCTCCCAGGGTTATTGGAGATTCAAATGAGATAATAATTGTAAAGTTCTTTTCAACTTTTTGGTATATAAATGGTAGCTATTCCTACAACTGCAACTACTGAGAATTCTTTTTCTCCTTTTCTTTCTCCTCCTTTTCCTTCTCATCCTTTTCTTCTCCTTCTCTTTGCAGATTAGAGATACAGATGCTTCCTCCAGTAGCCCAGATTTCAGTTTGCTCGTGCTTTAGTACATGATCTTCAGGAACTGCTATGAGTCTCCCCACGGTGGGTCTTTCTGATATTTGTTGACAAGTCCTGAGATAAGACTTACAGTCTGCTGAGAGACTTCACTCAAAGCTTCTTGAAGGCCAGAGTTTGCATTCAACTGACAGAGCCAATGCAAGCTGGAAGTCATAGGCTGTAAGTGCTACAAGGGGCCTCCTAGGCCCAGTTCCCTGACTCTGACAAGAACAAAATTTCCTTCTAGCACACATGTCCACACTGAGTGATCATTCAGCCCCCACTTGAAAACCTGTAGCAGAAGAGAGGTCATTCCTCTGTGGATGGCTCCCACTGTCATTAACTCTTTTCTGACGTCAGACCAAAGTATTCTTTTTGTGACCTCCACCCACTGGCTCTAACTCTGCCTTGCATGGTCCATTCTCCAGTTTTCTTCCCATCCTGATCACCTTCTTCTAGATATTTTCTGGCTTCTCTATGTATTTCCCAGATAGGCAGAGAGAGAGAGGTAGGAAAATAAAAAGATCGGGTTTTTTAAGCATTTACTATGTATCAGACTCTGTGCTAAGTGCTAGGGAGACTAAAAGAAAGAAGAAATGCAGTCTCTGCTGTAGAGCTACATTCTAACGGAGGGAAGACCAAACATAAAGAAGAGGTGAGAAGCTAGAAAAGGATGGCACATGCTAAGTAGCATGACTAAACAAGTCCTTGATGTGCCTAGAACTCAGCAAAGTAAGGCTAAACCTGGCCTACAAAAGGCCTGGGTGACTTCTAGGATGGAATTTCTTTCTCAGGTATTTCCTAAAATGTGGTGCCCAGAAGTGGATACAAATCCTCCCAATGTAGCCAACCCTAAGGAGGCAATAGTGGAACTCCCAATTCTCAACACGTAAAGCAGCCCCTACATAGCATTAGTCAGTCTGATGGAGTTTTTCTTCTTCCATGTTATATCATTTAACACTCTATGATCTTATATTAATTTGGTTCTCTGCCTTACAAAGCTCTTGTAGAGAGAGTGCTTAGTAAAGTTTGAAGAAGTACCAAAATGAATTTGTTTACATTATATTAAAGGCAGAATAATAGTTTGGATTAGAAGACCTCTGAAGTACCCTTCCAAAACCATGCCTCTATTTATAAAGTTGAATTTTTGGAAGAAAAGTACAGAATTTTACATTTACTCCTACTAAATTTCTCCTTATTAATTTTATCCCATGATTCTAGCCTATTAAGATCTTTTTCTCATATGCCATTAACTTTTTCTCCCAGTTTCATGTTATTACAAATTTGATAAACATTCCATCTAAGCCTTTATTCTAGTCACTGATAAAAATAATTGAGCAACAAGAAACCAAAGACAGATGTCAGAGAGATTCAGTTTGAGGGGGGTGGGGGGGTCTCTTCAAGCTGACATTAAATCTTTGGGTCTAGTCCCTCAACCAGTTTCAAAGTCATCTGATTATACTAATATCTAGACTACATCTCTTAGTTGTATCCATTAGCATAGCAAAAGAAAGTTTCACACAGTCTGTCTACAGCCTGTACCAATTAACCAGTCAAATTACTCTGATAAAGCAGGAAATGAAATCAGGATGGTAGGATCTGTCCTGAATAAAGCCATGCTGGCTTTTAGGAACCCCTAGTTTTGATCCTACATATTAGCCAATCTCACTGGTCTCTCATTTTCCCACTCTACTCTCTTCCCTTCTTTTGAAAACAGAGCCATGTGCTCCTTCCCATCTTGCAGGAGCTCTCTAATAGATCTTTCATAGATCACCAGTGACTAAACAATCACACCTGCTAGCTCTCTTTCTAAAATGGTGTTGATCTAGATGTGATAATCTGAACTCATGGACAGTAGCCAGAGGCTGTTTTCTAGCCACTTGTTTTAGGTTTCTAATCCTTAATGGTTTTTGGGTTTGGGGCTCTAACTTACTTCATCCAAAAGTTTCTTAGTAGAAAAAACACAGAAATCAAGAAGCAGTTTTATTTGAGTTATCTTAGTGAACCCAGTGATCATTCCTCTTATCCTTGCCCAGAGGGGTATTATGAAGCATCAGAAGGGTACTAATCTAGACATGGGTTCATAGTCAGATCCCATAGTATTCCTAGCCTCCAACAACATTTCCTTAAAGGCTTGCTTACAATATCTGCACATCAAAATCGTTTAGGAAGCCTGGAGAGCTATCACAACAGAGATAATCTTATCCGATGATCTTCTCAATATACAAAAAGATAAAGAAACAAAGAAGTTCATCCCTACCAAAAGGGAGATTAGACCAGGGGTTGCCTTTTGTAGACAGTGAGAGCTTCCAAATATTCCAAAAACAAACAAACAAACAAAAAAGCCCATTCTGTTGGAGTCTGATCAAGAAGACAACCAACCACAATTCAAAAACAATGAAGATGAAGCATGCTACCCACCTCCTGATGGCTAGAGTATGGACAGATGCAAGATGGGATATATATTTTTTCAGACATAATTAATGTGTGGATTTTTTTTTTGTTTGACTAACACAAAAAAAGGATTTATATGCTTTTATAAATTTTCAGGGCACATAAGAAGGTGAGGATGTCTAAAAAAAAAAAAGTCATCAAAGCATTTTTTTTAAATTATAAAAGAAAACAAAAGGAGAACTGGAGGGAGATCCAGAGAAGCAGTTTTGCTTTAAAACTGGATTTATTACAAACACATACACACACACACACACACACACACACACACACACACACACACACACACACACTTTTTTTTAAAGGGAAAACTTTGTAATCTAGATTTGCTGTTTCATATGCAAACCTCATTTTCTGTTCTTTCTATTTAGAAATACTCATGCTAATTAGTATTTGTTATTTATAATAATTTGTCCTAACCATCTACACAGAAAAGACTGAGCAGAGGAAAATCCAACTGTCCACACTAAAAAATGCAGTTAAGATAGATAACCTTCATGCCCATCAGTATATTTACATTGGACAGACACTGCAAGTAGATGAATGGAGCCCAGAATAGAAGAAGAGGAGGACAGCAGATTGGATTTTCTATGGGAAATGACAGAGCTCTTTTAATGATCCCAGATTCTCTCTTAAATCCAGACCTATTTTTTTACTACCAGCATACTACTAGCGTTGTATACTGCAAGTCATGGACCATTATAGTCTCGGAAGAATTAAAATTCTGCATCTCTGAAAAAAACTATGGAGAGCAGACATATGATGGGAGTGAGCAAGCCAGGGTACATAATAAACTACAAAGAACAACCAGATGCCATCAAAGAAATAAAAGAAAATAGAAAAGGTGAACTATTTATGAGTTTATCTGCCCTCATTGGCCAGCCCATGTGCTCCCCTGGTGTCTACAAATTATCAAGCAAAAGAAAAGCCCCCAGAATACTGAGTGGTCTTCTCACAGCGAACTCATCGAGGGAAATGAACAAGATTCCTACAAGATAAGCAGGCACAAAGAGGTGATAGATCCCCATCTCAGGGACTGAATATACATGTCAAAGAGAACACAGATCCAACTGAGTACAATTATTATCTCACAATTATTAAAAAAGAAGGACTGCTAACCATGGTGATTAGGTAGCTATTGGGCACTCACTCAAATCCTAATCACTGTGTCTTTTGGAAGAAGTAAAATTCTAGCTGCCAGGAGAGGCCCCACCCTCAGAAGCTCTTCCCAGCTATTCCCGCTCCAGCCAATTTTCCATCAAAGCTCCACTTTGATCTCCAAATGGCTTTTGCACAGGTGCCCAACATCATCTAAGCCAAGGGATCTTAATCTTTTCTGTACTGTGGATCCTTCTGGCAGTCTGGTGAAACCAAAAGACTCCTTTTCAAAATATTAGGGGTTTTTTTTTTAAATTCATAATTGAAGAAAATTTTCAATTTCAGTTAAAAGTTAGTGGTTTTTTTTTTCACCATCCAAGTTCCCAGATCCTCTGAAATCTGTTGTTCACAAACCTTACTTTAAAAATCTCTAATTTAAGCTATTTTAAGGATAGTTTCTTTCACAGGGAAGAAAGAAACAGGTCAATGGAATCTAGTAAATAGCAGAAATTACATCATCATTCAGTTGTAATGGATCTTCAGTGATTATTTCACCATAGGAAAAAATCAAAGGCTACTCACCTGTCTCTGGGGACATCTAGGGCTGTATTGTAATCTGGAGGTTCCCCAGGTAACATATTGAACAATAGCTGATTTGTGCCTCGATCCCACCTATTAAAAAAATTGCAATTAAATTTAAAAAGAGGAACAATAGATTTTGAATGTTAATTAGTAGGAAGCAAAGATTTACTAGTAGCATTCTGGCCCCTAGACTAAAAAAGAACTTCAGTAATGGACAGAGCGCATTCTGGGAATCCCACCATCTCAGGGGGCATCTTCTGGGTTCTCTCAAAGCACGTATGGCCATGGGGACATGCAGAAAGCCTCATTTAAGATAATTGAGTGTTTGGGGGTAGAAAATACTATCTGTATCCAGAGAGAGAACTATAGAGACTGAATGCAGATAGAAGCATATTATTTTCACCTTTTTTTTGGTTTTGTTTTGTTTTTTTCGTCCTTATGGTTTCTACCTTTTGTTCTGATTTTTCTTTCCCAACATGACTCATATGGAAATATGTTAAAAATGAATGTACACATATAATCAATATCAGATTGACTGCTAACAAAGAAAAGGGGAAGATAAAAGAGAGAGAAAAAAAAATTTGGAATTCAAAATCTTAAAAAAATGAATGTTGAAAATCTTTACATGTAATTGGAATAATAATATGCTATTAAAATAAATTGTATTAAGTTTAATTATTCATTTAAAATTTTAAAAATAATTTTTTAAAAAAAGATCCTCAAGTTTTACCTTCAATTCACATCCCTGCTCTCTCACAGACCATACAAAGTGATTTGAGCAAGTTAGGCTGGTGTGACCAAAGCAGAGCTTTACTGAAAAAAAATGAAAATTTCAAGAAAGAATTTTCCCCTATCCTATTACACATGGGCAAGACCCTGTGCTCTTCTCTGATGCTTGGTATAGAATAAGCACTTAACAAATGCTTCTCCAAAGAAAAGAAAGAAGGGATTTGTTGAGGGCATTTTTCCCAAATGCACAGAAGAGAACAGAAGGAAGTTCAAAAAGAAAAAGAAACAAACAAGGAAGTTTGGAAACATATGGAAGTTACATGCTTTTTAAAAAGCTGCCTATACATTAGAGATTTGTAGTTTGCTTGGTTTTATTTGCCCACTCCAAAAGCTGAGGACCTTCTCCCCACTTGTCATTACTATCTCCTAGCTGCTTCCAACCACAAGGGTCAAGGGCAAGCACCAGCTCTTTCTCTGCTCATGAGTCCTCAGGCAGCAGAACTCCCCCTCCCCTTTGGGTAGGGGAGACCAAGGGCCATCAGACATGCAGCTCAAACCTGCAACAGAATGAATGGGGGGCAGCTGATTACCCCGACAGTCCTGCTCCTTCACACTGCAAGGGGCTACCCAGAAAGAAGGCACAGAAAGGGGCCAGGACCTGAAGCAGAAAGACCAAGGTGGGTGTCGGGCCGGGTACCTAGAAAGTTGGGCCAAGGCCTGTGCCGTCTCCTTAACACGCAGTGTCTTCTGGTTGAGCATGTCTATAGATGGCACAAAGAGGCAGGCCCGGTTGATGTCATCTGTGTAGAAATCGCTGTCTGAAATGGCCGTGAGCAGCTCATTGTACTCCCGAGAAATGGTGTTGCTGATGGGCACCCCAAAGTCATCGACATACTTTTTCAGCGAGTAGATGTAGACCTTGATCTTGTCCTTTGGGTTGAAGCCGCAGCGGTAGACATCAAAGCAGGTGTGCATCCGGCAGCTGAGGTCTCCCCTCTCCGGGATGGGGCTGTCGGCGGGCAGCCGGACCACAGGTACGTCGTGGACGCTGCGCTTCTCCACTGCCCAGTCACTCGAAGACTCAATGGAGTGGGGCCAGAACTGGAAGACGCCCGTGGCAATGAGGCCCAGTAAGACCACCGAGAAGAGGGTGATGTAGTAGAGACGATGCTTAGTCTTCATCCTTGGGATGAGGGCAGGACCCCGGATGTTGTACTTGACTGACGCACACATACTGGCTCAGACAGCCTCTTCCTCGTGCTCCTGGAGGCCAAGACAAGAACACAAATAAACAAGCATGTGGGGAGACAGAAGAGGCTGCATGGGGGCTCAGCGCCTTATAAACCCACATCTATCCTTTATGAAATAATGAATAGAATTATACATTTAGCTTGGGAAAAAAGACTTTAAATACTTTTTTTTTTTTTTAGTGCAGGATGGTAAATCTGGGAAGTCTGATATGATATGCAGGCAAATAGAAAAAGCAAAGTCATTTTCCATTCCATAGTCTAGTAAAAAGAGCCATTAGGTATATATAGAAGACCTTGCTTAGATCTTGGAGTGTCCTTGGAGCTTCACAAGATCATGGAATTTGGAGCAGAAAAAAACTTGAGCAATCTTTTAATCTAACGCCTCACTTTACAGAAAAGAAAACTGAGCCCGGGAGAGATGTAGTGACTCTCCCTTCATTCCCCAAAGAGGAGATGGAGTTCAAAGGCAGATCGTTTGCTTCCATGTCTGAAGCTCCTTCCACTTCCCTTGCTTTCTTTATCTGTCACATGGGATGTTCAATGCCAGCCCCGCTCCCTTTGCTATGGTTCTAAAGACCAAATGAGGAGATGTTTGAAAAGGGATGCGTCATTCTCTCTGAATTAAGAGAATTCACCCTTCCTAAACTGGGGCCTCCTTAGACAGAGAGATCAGAGATCAGTAGCTATTGCTAGGGGTGTTCCTTCTCATTAATCGAAATACATTTTCAGAGTTTATTACAAAGGGAGTCTTTAAGTAAATCCTGGCCATACTTAGGAGTAATAAGTAATAAAATCATTTCCCAGAGTATGAAGGGAAAAGGCAATTTTAACTTCCCATCATAATCTTTTTTTAAGACAGAAACGGACCTTCATTTCCTCCCAGATTAAAATTTATTCATCAAAAACAATTCTCCTTTCTAATGCAGACTGGGCAAGAAGATAGTTCATAATTCTACAAGAATAACCAAAATTTATAAGCTCTTACTACATGCCAGTGCTAATATTTCCCAATATTTTCTCGTTTGATCCTCCAAGCAATGCTGAGAAGAGTGCTACTGTTATGCTCATTTTACAGTTGAGAAAACTGAGACAGGTAGAGATGAAGTGACTTGGCCAGAGTCACACAGTCAGCAAAGTATCTGAGGACTGGATCTGAAGTCAGGTCTTGCTGGCTCCAGCCCTTGGTGCTCTCTGACAGCATGGTAAGCTGAGGTTTGTAGAGAAGTTCTAAGATCCTGGGGAGACAGCTGGGTTCTATTTTGATGTACCCTGGACTCACTGTGTAGGATATGATTTCTGCATATGTTTATTTTCTATATATTTGTATATGTAGACGTAGCCTCCCCCAGTAAGGCCCTGGAGAACAAGGGCAGTTTCAGTGTTTCACCTTTGATCCCAAGCTCTTTCTGCAGTCTGGCACACAGCAGGCCCTTCATAAATTCTGGGTGATTGGCTAATTAACACCTCCAATTCACCAAGTTTAAAACAAACCTCCTCCACTTCCCCTCCAAGCTTCCCTATTTCTATAGAAGGCACCACAGATGTCCGTGCCACTGAAATCTGTACCCTTAGAGTGATCCTGGGTAGGTTTTTCTCTCCCTCACCTCCAGACCCAATTGGGTGCCAAGGACTGTCCCTTCTACCTCTACCATCTCTCTCACACAGGTATTGAAGAATGGCTCCCATCCCCTCAAATGGCTCTCCTCTTTATCGAGACCCCCCATCATCTAGATTATTTCAGTAGTTTCCCAATAGTTCTGTATTCTTACAATCTTTCCTCTTTCTGATCACATCTCTCTGGTCCCCTTTGGATAAAATACAGGCTCTTTAGCCTGGCAGTCAATCAAGGGTCTCTAGAATCCAGCTCCAGTTTCTAATTTATTACACTCCTGCCCTTCACACACTGGACTGCCAGCTCTACCTTCAAATCCAGCTTTCCATCCCCTGCCTCCATGCCCTCAGCCCAAGGCTAGATTGTCCTTTGAGACCCAGCCCAGAGTTCATCCCTTCAGTGAAGTCTAGCATGCTACTCCTAGCTGCCAGTTCTCTTTCCCTTTTCAGATCACATTGTATTAGGACCTGGAATGGAACCACGGCCCCAAATAGACCCTTCACTTCTCTTAGCCTCTGCTTCATCATAAAAAAAGCAAAGGGGCCTGCACTGCAAGGCCACCCACTCCAGGAACCCTCCGTTATCTTAGGGGATTTTCTTCATTTTCCTCAGGAGGTGAGTCTCTCTAAACACCACCCAGCACAGTGCCTTGTAGCCTTGGAACTCTCTGGCTTTGAGTTTCCTCCCCTACACAATGAAAATGCTGGATAAGATGACTTCTAACATTTGTCCCAACCCAAAGGCTTACAGACCTAAAAATCCAATCTCAGAAAATCTACAGGCTGATGTTCAGATAATACAGTTCATTAACTGGACCACAGAATTTCACTGAAAATCACTTACCAAAGAGTACAGGGGGAGAAAAAAGTAGAATAGTCAGCCAGTCAAGAAGCATTTATTAAGCACTTAATATGTGTCAAGGGACCATCGAGTGCTGTAGATACAGAGACAGGCAAAAACACTGTCCTGGCCCTCAGGGAGCTCACAGTCTAGTAGGGAAGGCAAAGTGTAAAAAACATATATCTAGGAGGTAGAAAAGTTTGTCCTATGATAACCACAAAGAGGAAAATGCAAAAACCAAACCACAGAAACCATGCCAAAAAAGAGGAAATCCAATAAATACGTTTGTCTACGAGGGTGTGAACAGAGTGCACAAGTGGAAGTGCCATTCACTATAAATATGAGAGGCCACACTCAGTCGCGTTTCCATCTTTTCCAATTCCATCAGTGGGTCCACAATTGTGCACGACGTGGGATGCCGACTAATTAATTCCCTGCTTATCTTCTAAACTGCAGTAGAAAGGATATTTCCAAAGTCAAGCACGATCTCTTCTCTTGCTGTCTTATTCCACCATCACCACCACCACCGGTACACACACACACACACACACACACACACACACACACACACACACACACACTCACCACACTCACACACACACACACACAGCCACACACACACACACACACACAGCCACACACACACACACACACACACACAGACACACACACACACAGACACACACACAGCCACACACACAGAGCCACACACACACTCACACACACACACATACACACACACACATACACACACACACAGCCACACACACACACACACACATACACACACACACAGCCACACACACACACACACACATACACACACACACATACACACACACAGCCACACACACACACACACACAGCCACACAGCCACACACACACACACACACACACACACACACACACACACACAGAGCCACACACACACACAGACACACACACACAGACACACACACACAGCCACACACACAGAGCCACACACACACTCACACACACACACACACACACACAGAGCCACACACACACACTCACACACACACATATACACACACACTCACACACACATACACATACACACAGCCACACACACACTCACACACACACACACTCACCACACACACACACACACACACTCACACACACATACACATACACACAACCACAGCCACACACACACACACACACACACACACACACTCACACACCCCCTAAATCTACCCCAAACCATCCAGTCTCTCATGCTCTTTACCTCCAATCAGTGCTATTAGTTTCACATTGGTCCCAGTCCAGAACATCAGAAACCTACCCTATTTATAACACACACATCCCATTCCTAAAGCAACTTACCAAAATAAAGCCTGCATCTAAATGGGCCCAGGGGCAGCAAGTGCTTCCAAAAACCAACTCAGCCTTCCCAACCAAGACCCTGGCTGCATTCCCCCACCCCCCCCTTCATTCAGCTTCTCCCTGGATGACAGCCCCAGAGGAAAGGTATCCACCCATCACTGAGTGATTGTTGCTGCTAATGCTATCCTTCGTCTCCTGGATCTCCCAATATCTGTCCACTGCATCAATCCCAGTTAACTTCTGTTAAATAAATCACATCTGCCCTCACAAAACACAAGAGTCATTTGACAAGTTGCCAGGCAGTGAGTCACTGGAAAAGTCCGCCATCACTACAGCCTATATAAGATGGAGTTCTCTCTTCTTAGAAGGACTTATTCCAAGAATCTGCCCCAGTATTTCTCAAAGCCTTTGGATCCCATCACACTTTCTTTTCCAGTGTTTTAAACCCCAGCACCTTCTTCCTGCAGAAGAGCCAGCAGGACCCTCCTTCCAATTAAGAAGACAAGGCTCCTGCCCAGTCCAGGCAAGAGCACGAAAAGTCACAGACAGCTCTGTTGTTGGTCTAAGAACACGCTCGTTTTGAAGGCGTTCTTTTTGGTCCACAACAAATCAATAAAACCACAGATTCAGTCAGTCCCCATCTCTAGGCCTGTAGTTGGCTCAGAACAAATCTGAGGGACGGTGCAGCATCAGGCCCCTCCCCCCACAGATCACGCCGGATCGGCGGTGGACACTGACACGAGGCCCGGCTTTGCCTCCCGCTGATAGGATGCCAGAGCTAACCATTCACCTTCCCAGCCCGAATCTCTATGGGAACACTGTAGCAGACCTTCCCTCAGATCTGTTGGGATTTGTAAATGACAGGCCCGGGACTGAACGCGGTTTTCCTGGTACGGGAAATTCCTGGGTCAGGGAAGTCCCCTCCTAACGCACCTTCCCGGCCCCCGCTACCCAGCCGGAGGTGCTCCGAGTACGGAGAAGGGCAGTGACCTGGTCAGGGTCACACGGCCTCTTTCCTTCCCTGTCCGTTACATTTCCGGCATTCCCTTCCCCCATCTTCTGGGGGGCATCTCCCCGACATCCCCGGCTGGCTGAAGGACAGGAACAAGTGGTAGCTTTTCCCACCGTTCTGCGGGCGGTGGGCCTGAGGAGGGCGGGGCTATTTCTTGCCGCTTCCCCCTCCTCCAGCCTCCAGTCAGGGCACACACCCCCTGAACCCCTCCCCCGGGAGAGCACACAGGGGGGAGGTTCACACACCTCACTCCTTCCCACCCCCACTAGGAGGAGCACACTGCTCCAGGGCCACACTGTTTGTACCCCGCCCCCATTGCAAGGGGAGCACCTGACCCCTGACCTCCTCCCCCTCAGGGGGGTCACACTCTCCCCCACCTCCCGTTTGGGGGGCACGCCGCCCGTGCCCGGCCCCGGTCTCACCTCCGCCTCAGGCCCCGCGCGGCGCCCCCGGGCTCCGTCACCGCCTCATGCCCCGGTCAGGGACGACAGGCCGAGGGTACAGGCTTCGGGCCGGGGTCGCCTCCAGTTCCGGGCCGGGTGAGAAAGAGGCCGGCGGCAGCGGACACCCTCGGAGGCCGGCCCAGCCCCCTGACCTGACAGGCTGCGCAGAGCGTGCGGCGAACTGCGCATGCGGGAGCAAAGTGCGAGGCGAGCCCGCGGCCTGGGAGGGCGAGCGCCGTCTGGCGGCCCGGAGGTGCCGGAGCGGGCTCCGCCAATGGAGAAGCGAGGTCCGCCCCTTCCTAGAAGGCGAGCAGCCCCGACCCTGAAAGGGACGGTGTGCGCAAGCGCGGAAAGACGGCGTCTGTAACCAGAGCAACCAAAGGCCGGGAGGATCTCTTCCGCTATCTAGTGAAAACCCTGGGTTAGGACTGGATGTGGATGACAACCTCTATTGTCACCTTTGTTGTTGTCGCTCGCTTGGTTTTTCCTTTCTGATTTTTCCCTTTTTAGCCGGTGTTCTTGTGCAGTGGGACAAATGTGGAGATAGGTCCGGAAGAACTGCGCATGTTCGACCTAGATCCCTCGCTGTCTAGGGAAGGGGGAGGGGAGGGGGAGAAAAATCAGAACACAAGGCTGCGCAGAGTGAACATTAAAAACCATCCTTGCATGTGCTTTGAAACATAAAAAGCTATTATTATTTTTAAATAATGCTATAATAAATTTGTTAATTAAAATAATAATTAATTAATTATTTAATTGTTCATTTATTAATAATTAATTAATATAAGGAAATGATCAGACTCAGCCGCTGTCTTCTCGCTGCCCGAAGAGTGGGCCGGGAGTTTGTCCGTGCCCACAGCAGCCACGGGCCCTTATATTCACATGGCTCAGCACGGATATAGTTGTGTTTTATTCTCAAAAAGTGTCACAGAGGCGCGGACAGAGCCCAGCCCTGAAGTCAGGAGGACCGAGTTCAAATCTGGTCTCGGACACTTCCTGGCGGGGTGACCCCGGGCCAGTCACTTACCCCAGCCTCAGGGGGGGAAAAAAAAGTCCAGGCTGTGTCTGCTGGAAACCTGTCTGGGAGGTCTCTCCAGTTGGTTGTTGTGGGAGACGGCTGAGAGGGGGGCAGAGGACGAGGACTGAGCCTATAAAGGATACACAAAGGCGTTGATAAAAATGTATTTGAAAGCTGGCCCGGAGCACCCGGTCTTGCCTCTGACGCGCCGGCTGTGAGTCCTCAGGGTACGGGTGCCGCCCCGAGTCACGAGCTGCTGGGAGGCCTCCGGCCGGCACCGCAGGCCGCTCCTCGCCCCGGCTCTGACGTGCGCACAGCTCGTCTTCTCCAGGAGAGCAGGCTTTGCTCGGTCTCTGGGCCCCCCCTAGGCGGCCGCTGATGCACGGCTCTGTTACGCTTGCTCTTCTGCGGCCAGACAGGGAGGAAACCTTGTCGCCAGCCCACGCTCAGCATCCAGCCTCTTGGGCCCCGGGTCAGAGGCCGTCTCACCTCGACTGCCTGCTCTTCTCCAGGGGCTGGCGGGGGGAAGGGGCCCTGGCCACCTGGGGCTCCTTCCCAAGCACCTCCCGCACCCGCTGCATGCCTGGGGGAAGGAGGGAAGGAACAAGCTGCAGGGGGTACCAGTGGGAACTGGGAAGGAGGGGCTAGGAAAAAGGAAGGGAGGGAGGGAAGGAGGGAGGAAGGGAGGGAGGGAGGAAGGAAAGGAGGGAGGGAGGGAGGGAGGGAAGAGGGGAGGAAGGGAGGGAGGGAGGGAAGGAGGGAGGGAGGGAGGGAGGGAGGGAGGGAGGGAGGGAGGGAGGGAGGGAGGAAGGAAGGGAGGGAGGAAGAGAGGAAGGGAGGGAGGAAGGAAGGGAGGGAGGGAGGGAGGGAGGGAGGGAGGGAGGGAGGGAGGGAGGGAGGGAGGGAGGGAGGAAGAGAGGAAGGGAGGGAGGAAGGAAGGGAGGGAGGGAGGGAGGGAGGGAGGGAGGGAGGGAGGAAGGGAGGGAGGGAGGGAGGGAGGGAGGGAGGAAGGGAGGGAGAGAGGAAGGGAGGGAGGGAGGGAGGGAGGGAGGGAGGGAGGAAGGGAGGGAGGGAGGGAGAGAGGAAGGAAGGGAGGGAAGGAGGAAGGGAGGGAGGGAGGGAGGGAGGAAGGAGGGGAGGAAGGAAGGAAGGGAGGGAGGAGGGGAGGAAACACTTATTAAGGTGGGGAAGTTCTAGGGGAGGAGCCGTACAGCAAACACAAGCCCCAAAAGATCAAAAGGAAGGGAGAGGAAGAAAAGAGAGTGAGATATGGAGATAATTTTAGGGATACAGAGTTCAGCATCTAGTAGGAAGAAGAGCGGCACGGGCTCAGTGCCCGGGAAAAGGGCATTTCTCTCACCCAGCCGCAGTCTGTGAATCTTGTCGGAGAAGACCAGGCGGAACCAGCCAGGTTCCTTGCACTCAAAGGCCTTTCCACAGGACAGAAGCACCTTGTGGTCCAGGAAACGGCGCCACAAGGAGAAACTCCTCCTCGAAGGTGTCTGTACGCAGGTACTAGGAACAAGGGAAAACAAAGCAAGAAGCTCAGAAGCTTTGGTCTCCCAACTTCAAATCCTCCCCCTCTGAGAACCATTTTCCATCAGCTGCCAAGCTAACATCCGGCTACGTCCATTCTCTGTTCTCCATCCATTGCTCCCTTGCTCAAGATCATCTAGTGGCTTCCTATTAATAGGCCCCTAGGATAACACTCCTTTCCATGTGATTTTTCTAGGTATATTGTTCATTACAGGAAACTTTTCCTGATTTCCTCCCCCAATACACACACACACACACACACACACCCTCTACTTGCTAATTTTCTCCATGTCCAAAAGGACTTTCTAATTATTTTCTTTATTTTGCATTTATTTATCTATTTGGACTTTTGAATCTTTTCACCCTCCTCTGCCACAGGACATAAGGTGGATTCCATTTTTGTGTCTGGATCGGAGAGGTCAGTGCTGGGCACATAAATGCTCATTCAACTACTGGATGAAGAAGTCCTTGCTTTATCTGACCAGAATTGACCCTAAACCACAACTGTCCTTACTTTTCTCAGGTCTATCCAGACGAAGAAGCCAGCTTTGGTCCTGAGGAAGGGGACGCCCAGGGTCTCCAGCTCCTCCGTGACGTAGGCGTGGGCAGCCCTAAGCCGGGAATGGTTTTCGGAGAGGTACACCTGGTCGATCCAATCTGTCCGAGTGGAAGGGAGCCCCAAAGAGAAATTGTGCCAATGCACCAATTCTACTGGACATCACCCCACTGAGTTTGACAGTAGACGCTTCTCCTCCCTACTAACTTTCAAGACTCATCACAATGGGGGAGAAGAGCAAATCTTATTAACTGGAGAGTTCTCCACACCTTCCCCAGATTTTTTTAACTGACCCATGACCCCCCCCCAGCTTCAGGCTGGAAGCCCAGCTCTGTCACCTCGGTCCCGAAGCAGCTGTGCCATCTGGTACTGGGTAGTGCCACAGAGGCCATGCAGACAACCGAGGGAGGCCACGGCATTGGCTACGTCCTGATTCTCTGTATAGAGAGTGGCAAAGCGCACGCCTGAGATCCCAAAGTCCTGTAGAAGAAACACTCTGAATATTGGCCAATCCTCCCTCAACTTCCAGAGGGAGTTCACTCCAGTATTCTGAGTTTGGTCTGATGGGGGGCTTACCTTGCTGGTCCCCCATATCACGTGGGTCTTCTGCGGATCAGGAAGCCTGTAGTGAGGATATACACAAAGGAACAGGAAACACAATATGATCCACTAGAAAAAGCACATGACTCTCAGTACTCAATGGAGGGAGGGAGGGATGGGTGGATGGATGGATGGATTTAGGGCCTAACACTGGCTGATAAATCACTTAATTTCTTCTTGTTAGTTTTCCTCACTTAAGCCTCTCAAGGCAGTGGAAAGAACCCAATGGCTTTTCAGAACCAAGAGATTCAAAATCAAACCCCAGCTCTGACATTCACCCGCTGAGTGACCAAAGGCAAGTCAATACATCTCTCTACGCCACAGCTTCCTCATCTGAGAAATGAGGATTTTAATTTCCCAAAGTACCTCACAGAGTCATTCACAGAATCGATGGGTTACGGATGACAGCTGGCATTGATATGGGCTTCAAGGCTTACAGAAGATAGGCATTGGAGCTTCATAAGAATCTTATATCTTAGATGTTGCTATTATTCCCATTTTACAGATGAAGAAACTAAGGCTGAGATAAGCTATTACATGACTTGTCCAAGGTCACACAGGTAACAAGACCTCAGACCCCTTTCCACCACACATGCTACCCCTCAGAATGAAGGCATTCAGAGCTCACGTCCCCTGTTGGTTTTCATTGGAAGCATTGCTCAGGAGAAGGAAGCCCCAAGGTGCAGGATGTTCAGGAAGCATGAAACTGGGCCATATGCAGAGGTTCTTAGAGAACTGGCTCCCACAGCAGCCCATATCCCGGGTAACATGCTCTAATCAGGGGCTTTCTAGGGAGTGGGGAATGTGTCCCAGTTCCTACCAACACAGCCTCAGCCCTCACCTGTCCATGCTTAGGACACTTTGGAACATGGCGGACTTGTCAAAAACTGACAACATGTATATCTCATCCACTATCACATGAAGCTCATGCCTAGATGGGAAGAAAAGAGAGATAGTAAAAGGGACCCTGGGGCCCACCTGATAGACCGTGACACCTTTGTCCCTATCTCTCATCAAGGAATACCAGGAGCTGCAAGGCAATCCCAATAAGCTTTGGAGAGAAAGCACCTCTACATGCAGAAAAAAAACAATGCAGATTGAATGTACATCAACACATACTATGTTCATTTCTTTTTCTCTGGGTTTTTTTTCCTCTCCCATGGTTTTTCCCTCTTGTTCTGATTTTTCTCTCCCAACGTGATTCATAAAACAATGTATATTTTTAAAAATAAATAAATAATGGAACTCCATGGTCAATTCCAACATCCACAGACCAATCAATGAATGGCTCTTTTTCCAGTGGGGGTGAGTGGGTAGAATCGACCATTAGCCCGCTTCTCTACTCTTCCCCAAATCCCAACCTACTACAAGTAGATGGAATAGATAGATAGATAATTTCATATAATATAAATAGGTATTTCAGAAGGAGATTCTATCACTTCCCACCAACACATACATAAGGACTAAAACCTGAGAGCTTCCTACTTTCAGCCAAGTATAATAAGGGGGGCGGGGGAAGGAAGGGGCAAGATCATACCTCTTTGCAAACTCCAAGTACTCCTGCAGCTGTTCCTGAGAGTAGATGTCTCCCAAAGGGTTATGGGGGTTGATGAGAATGAGACCTCTGACATTAATTCCCTGAAACAACATGAGCATGTGGATGGAGTGAATGGAGCAGGAAGCGGGTAACTTAACTCCATCCACCCGCTTAACTTTGTCCATCACCACCCCCATAGTAAGAATCACAACTCAGGACAATGTCACAAACTGTTAGAGCTGGAAAGACCTTCAGAAATCAGAGATGGCTGGGAGTGCAATAGATTGCATGGGTCTTGAATCTAAAACTCCTGCCTCAGAACCGCCCTTAAGACTTATAGTCCTTCTCACCTACTCTCTCTACCTCAGTTTCCTCATCTGTATGATAAAGATAGCACCTCTCTCTCAGGGTTGTCATCAGAATAAGATAATATATATGATGTGCTTTGCAAATCTTAAAATTCTGAATGCTAGACTCTCTCATCTCTGAAGACAGAATGCCTCCATATCACAAGTCAAGAAACTCAGTTCAAGGAAGGAAAGGAAACTTAGGATTATTAGCAATCTGTTGGAGAAGATGAATCCTTTCACGATTATTTCCCACTCAGAAGAACCATCTATTTGTTTATATGCCCCCCAAAAGAACCCACAGACTCCCAAAGCCCGAGAAAGAATCAGCCTTGATTGTGTCATCAATTTCCATCCACTGATTTTGGGCTGAGATCCACATACCTCAGACATGGCTCCCTGAAGGGCTATCTCCAGCTTCCTCACTGTAAGTTGGAAGGGGCGGCTATCCATCCCTGTGACCTGGAAAAACTTTTAAAATTATTTGTGTTCAATCCCACTGATGAACAACATCCTGAACTCTAAGTCACCCTTCCTTCCCATACTTCTACGGCTCCCTATCCCCTCTGGGATTGCAAATAATCTCTTAATTTGACAGTTAAAACCTTTATAACCTGACCCCAATCTATCTTTCCAGCTTCCTCACACATTGCTCTCTTTCATATTCCCTACAGTCGAGTCAAATTGGATTTCTTATTGCTTCTTTATGCACAGCTTCCATTTTTTGTCTCCTTGCCTTTTAATTAATTGGTTGTTCTCTTGAAATGCATTCCTCTCTTTCCAATGGGGGCGGAGGGTGGAATCAGTCAGTAGACAGCCCCCTTCTCTACTCCTCCCCAAATCCCTCGTCTCAAACCTACTACAAGTAGATGGAATCCATATTTCAAAAGGTAGCCCTTCTTTCCTTACCCACACCTCTTAGAATCTCTAGGCTCAAGAGTGCTCAGCTCAGGTACCATTTCTCAGGAGACTTTTCCCAATTCCCATAGTTGCTAACAGCAACCCCCCCAAAAGAAATCCTTTATATAGATTTTGCATGTACTTTGTAAACAGATATGACACTCAATGTCTCTCTGCTTCAGTTTCTTAATCTGTAAAGATGGGAATCATAATAGCACCTACCTTCCAGATTGGGTGGGATCCAATGAGAATCAAATGAGATATTTGTAAAATTTCTGACACTATACTAGGTGTTTTTTACGTTACATTATGTCTATGTTGTCAACTGATAAAATAGCAGTTCCTTGGAAGCAAACAATGTTTCATTTTTGTCTTTGTAACTTCAGTGTCTAGCATAACACTTGGCAAATAGGAAGTGCTTAGTAAAATACTTATTGATTGATTAGAGGAACTATCTTTCACATACATGTCTGTGTGGGACAAATATTCACAGGAGTGTGTGTCTCGCCCTCCCCACCTTGCTACATTAGCCTAGAAGACTAATTCCATTTCTTCTCCAGTTTAGTGCTTGAGGTCCATTGAGAATCCCAACCTGAGATTAGCCCTGAGGTATATGGAAGGTGATAAGTGACTTCTCTTCCCTTTCACCTCTAGTCCTGGCTACTTCAGATGCATCGTCTTCTCCACCTCAGTGCACATTCAAAACTCTGAAAATTTCCTTTTCTCTTAAGCTCGGATTCCCATCTGGGAGTCCTGGAATCTCTTACCCCGCTATCCAGATGAGCATAAACCAGTCGAACATTCCCATAGAGATATACGTGTTGAGTGATGGCTCCATAATAAGGGCTGGAGATCAGAAAAGCCTCTGAAAGCAGAGTAGAAAAGGATGTCATTCTAATGAGATTCTCTCCTACCATCCTACTCAGCAATCTTTACCCCATCCCTACTTTCCACTCCCTTGCCCACCCCAACCCTCTCTGGTTTTTTAGGAACATTTAATAAGAGTTTGGCGTTATGTTTTGTTTTTTGGCTTTAGAAGATTTTTATATCTCCCAACATTCCAACCCCAAAGTTGAGACCTTGGGGGTCCTCGGAAGCAGTGTGATACAGTGTAGTCAGAGCTCCATCTTATGTGACAAGACTTGGAAAAGATGGGGTATTGGGGGTGAGAAAGACTGAAAAGTTGAGATTTTATATCTGTGTAAAATGAAGGTTTGCTTGACTGAATATTTACAAGGATTTTGATTTTTTTTTAACTGGAAGAGTAGGGGGAGAAAAAAATTTAATAAAAAAATTAATATGTTTAAAAGGGTAAAATGGAATGATAGGGTTAAATTTAATAATCTCTATAACCCCTACCAGCTCTAAACTGATGATTCTATAAAGGTAATCCTGGCCCAGGAAATCTGATCAGAAATACAGAATTTCACCAAAATGTATCATGCCTTTTTTATTTCCTTCTGAGAGAGAATTTTTTTTTAACTGTGGAATACATTATAACACAATGAACAAAAGAAGCACAGTTCAATAGGTACCCCACACATCATATCTGAATAAAATACAAATGGATTAACAATTCATTTATTTTATGATTATATATCACAATTATAGATAATTATATAATACATAAATTTAGTATTATATATTTAAATCTCAATTAGAGATCATCCCTCTGCAATGCCTTCTTGTTTCTTATAGTGTATTTTCTTTAGATTTTTTTAAAAGTCTTCATTTGTTACTTTCATTCCACATTCTCTTAGAGCCATCAGACCAGGTTCTGTACAAATTGCCTTGATGTCTGCTCCAGAGACATCATCGTTAGCCAGAAAAAAAATCATCTAAAGTTACATCATCTGCCAAAGTCATTCTGCTTGTATGACTCCGAAAGATGGATTTCTTGGACTTTTCATCTGGCAGACAGAACTTGATCTCCTAGTCAAGACATCCGGGCCTAATTAGCGCTGGATCCAAAGTTTCCATTCAGTTTATGGCCATAACCATTTTCACATCTCCCCTAGAGGCAAGTCCATCCAAGTGATTTGACAATTTTATCATTGTTCGCTGAATTTTTCTTTCTCCATCTGAATCTGAATTGTACCTTTTGGTCCCAATGGTGTGAATTTTATCAATGAAGACAATTGATAGAGCACGTTCCTCAGTTACTCAGAAAAATTCTCAAACAAATTTGGGCTCATCTCCTAAATGCTTTTGAGTAAGCCAATAATGCTGAGGAGGGCTGTTCAGGTCAGGTTTGCTGTAGTTTTGACTCACAAGGTTTTATTTAGGCCAGACAGACCACACAGAATGGCTCTTTCAGATGGTTTAATCCTCATCTCTTCCTAATACTGAAGATGAGTGAGGAAAAGCTCCACTGATGCCTTCATTTTTAAACTCCACCAATAATAGTGTACGCCTCCTGTAGAACCATCCCCACTTTTATCCCCACCGAGGGGTTCATCATCATCAGAATGCCTACCGCAGCATGAACCTTATGGGGAAGAATAGAACATCCCGGTTCTGGAAGATCCTCGTCTATAAATGACAGAAAGCTGTGATCCCATAAAGGTCAACACAACAGCATGATTATCATCAATGATCTCCTCTAAGGTCCCTACAGACACTGAGGTCCCTCTCAGATCACCCATCTTTAATAGTTCTTCCTCTTGCTTTTCTTCCAGTGGCTTTACTGTTCTTGATTTCTGAAGAATTCTTCTTCTACCAGAAGATAATTTTTAATCCCCCCCAATTGCAACAATTCTAGACTGCATTGAATGTGAAATGTTACTGGGGCATTTTACTGGAAGTATCTAGTCCCTTTGTTTTCTTCTTTTTCCCCACCCTAGTTGGAACTGGAGATTATAGATACAGATATAGATATAGATATAGATATAAATTACATTGTCCTTGCCATTTCCAGGACCACCTCTATCACTTTGATTTTGACCCATCCTGATTCTAGTTCCACTACGGTCTCCTCTGACATTAGAAATCCATTGACTCTTTCCAAAATATAACATTTCTTTGTGAAAAGCAGCAATGGGATTATAGAGTCATAGATTTGGACCTTAATCATCTGGTTGAAACCCATTTTTTTTTACTGATGAGGAAATGGAGGCCCAGAGAAGTGACCTGTCCAAGCTCAGGCTGTTCTAAGTGGCAAATCCAGGATTTTTACCCAGGATCCCTGACTCTAAAACGAACAATCTTTCCAATGCCTCAGTATAATGTCCCTTCATTGATCAGAGGTTTGCTGTTGTTTTGTTGATAAGTCATGTCTTTGTGGCCCCATTTGAGGTTTTCGAAGCAGAGTCACTGAAGTGATTTGTCATTTCCTTCTCCAGTTCATTTTACAGATAAGGAAACCGAGGCCCACAGGGATAAATGCCTTGACCAAAGTCACACAGCTAACAAGTATCTGAAGCCAGATTTAAACTCAAATCCTCCCTAATTCCAGCACCCTAGCTGTCCCTCTCACATGATTATTCTGTTGAAAAGGAGACAGAGCCCTGAATGGGGAATGAAAAGAGTGTCTTGAGTCTTAAATTCTACAGGCCCTTTAGCTTCATTCTAAACCAATCAATCAGTAAACTTTGGAACCCTCGGTGGCTGACCCCCATGGCAGGACACTCCTGCTGAGACTGCCTCAGAAACAATCACTGGATTCCATACACAGCAAGCAGCCTGCCCACCTACCTCCATTTCTGCTTTCCATTTTTTCCCTAGCAAATTCACTGTCAGTACTCCTGTTCTACTACCTTACTGTAACCATCAGACTTCTGGGAAGGCAAAAAGAGAAAAATTGGGGACTCCAGACTATATCACTACATTTCTATGAATTCAAATTTTCCCATTGAAAAGATAATCCTTGCCCACTACTAACCAATAGAATTAAGAGATATATAGATGCATGCATACATAAATGCTGTGTATATGTACATGTATATGTGTGCATACAAGAAATTGCCTTCATCACAAGAACCCTGGGAGGTAGGTAATAGAAGTATTACTATACCCATTTTACAGATGAACTAACTAAGGGAGAGGAAATCAATTGGATAACATTATAGAGATACTTAAATAGCAGGATCAGGATTTAAAAACTAGGTGTTTCTGATTCCAATTTTGTTCCTTTTTACATTTCCTGATACCAATACGATACAATGAATAGAAACCTGAATTTGGAGTCAAAAATTGGTTCAGATCCCAGCTCTTTTATCTACTACCTGTGCGACCATGGGCAAGTCACTGTGGGCCTCAGTTTCCTTCTCTAAAAATCAACGAAGTTCAACCAAATAAGGGGTTCTTAACCTTTATTTACCATGAATCCTTTTGACAGTGATTTACCACATTCACAATCATTCTCGTAATAATGTTTATATTCATAATTGAAAGAAGTGCTAAATTTCAGTTAGAGATGAGTGAAAATAAAGATGTAATTTTTTTCTATCCAAGTTCATGGACTCTTTAAAATCTGTCTTCATGGTCCTTCTAAAATCTGTCTTCATGGACCCTCTAAAAAACACCTTCATGGACCCTCTAAAATCTGTCTACAGACTCCTTGGTTGAGAAGTGGGAGCTATTTATAAACACTAGATTAAGAATTCTTGGATTAGATAATCACTAAATTTCCTTCCAAATCTTAATCTATGACCAAGAAGGCATTAGAAAAAAAGGAAAAATGATGCTCTCATTCTTGATGTGAAGGTGACTAAGCCTAGTACCTGGGGCATTATCAGTTACTCCTGATCACATCACAACCCAGATCCCAACACCCTGTGACTCAGAAAAACTCACCCCCTGGATTACACAGGACTGTAGCCAAGGCAGAGAAGAGGGAGGCACAACCATTCACTACCACCACCTGAGGAGACACAGGAAGGAAGGGAGAAAGAAAAGAAAGAGGGAAAAGAGAAGGGAAGGAAAGGAGAGAGGGAGAAAGAAAGAAAAAAAGAAGAGGGGAAGGAGAAAAGAAGAGAAGAAAGAAAGAAAGAATGGGGAAGGGAGAAAGGGAGAGAGGAAGGAAAAAATAAAGGGGGAAGGAGGGATGAAAGAAGAAAGGAAGAAAGGAAGGAATATTAAATATTGTTTAATACAGTTAAACATAGTAAGTGTTTAAGCAATGTTTACTGTCTGATGAGATGACGGATGGATAGATGGATGGACGGACGGATGGATGGATACTTCCTACCCAGAATAGGAGAAGGATGATAAATACAAAGAACTAAGAAAACTGCCAGCTAGGCCAGCCTCTACCCCATCTCCCACCCAGAAAGCACACCCATTACCCCCAAGTCCCCAAGGGGATTAAAAACAAGATTACCCACATTCTCTGGCTTGAGGGGAACAGGGGCCTTGCAGTAGTAGGTCAGGAATCCAGCCACCTCATCCCGAAGCCTGTGAAACAAGCCAACAAACATGTGGAATGAGGCAGCAATGATGGATTGCAAAGCCATATCAGGCTGACCTTCAGGATCATCCTCCCTCCCTGCCCAACCCCTGGCCATGGCTTATGGAGACTTCCATCTCTGAAGGCCAAGGTTCAAAGGTCCCTCCAGCTCTGACATTCTCTGTTCTATGGTCCTTTCTAGCTCTGACATTCCCTGTTCTAAGATCCTTCCCAGAACTGACTTTCTCTGTTTTAAGGTCCATCCCAGCTTTGACATTATCTGTTCTAAGGTTCCCTCCCAGATCTGATGTTCTCTGTTCTAAGGTTCTTCGGCTCTGACATTCCATGTTCTAAGGTTCCTCCCAGCTCTGACATTCTCTGTTCTAAGGTTCTTTCTAACTCTGACATTCCATGGTCTACGGGCCCTCCTGGCTTTGACGTTGGATGTTTTGAACACATAGTAGGCATGTGATAAATGTTTATTGATTTATTTATTGGCAGGGTACTAGGTTAGGGTTTTTTTTTTCAACTCCAGTCTTGATGTCTTCCAACCTTAATAGTATGTTCTAGGCTAGTCTAAGGTCCCTTCCACCACTCTAAGCTTCCTCCTCTGTAATAGATGGACTTGCTTTACGTGATCTCCAAAGTCCTTTGCAGCCCTAATTCCTATGACCTCAAGGACTGCCTTTTCCCACTTTCCCTAGGAGTCAGTCACCCGTGTCCTCGAAAGCAAAGCAGCTGGGAGCTACTAACCACCTGTGTCCTTTCCAGTCAGGATACTGCAGCAAGGGAGGCTTAATGTGTTGCATGTCCTTCTGATTCAGCTGGTGGGGAAAGAAGAGCAGTGAGAGGTGCACAGGCCTAGGAGATCCAAAGTGGGGAGGGGGAGCAGCAGAAGTCTCCCATGTGAGACAAACATGACTGACAGTTAGCCTCCAGAAGTCAGGAAGTGGTGGATTCCAGTCCTGCCCGGAGCTCCCATTGGCTCAGTAAGCTTGGGGAAGTTGCCAGTTCCCAAGCATCCCCTACATCAGTGGAATCACAACGACAACCAGCCCCTAAAAACAAATCTGGGGCTTGTATTATCTAGCCTCCCTCCCTCACGGGACCGCTGTGGACAAAATGAGAGAAGGTTTCTTAAGAACTTGGTGAGAGCTAATTGCACGTTTGTGTCAACGGCCAGACTGTAATACAGCCCCATGAAGGCAGGGGCGGTGTCGGGATTGTCCAGAAGACACTTAATGATGCTTCATGTTAGTGCTTACTGTTTTACCAAATGTGTTTCCCATGAGAACCCTGGGAAGCATTCGTAGCATTTACTTCATTTTACAGATGTGGAAACTGAGGTCCTGAGAGAATTCAGAAAGAGAGGATAAGTAGGAGGCTCAAATCTAATATTCTCTCCTCTGTGAGAGAATACACATGAGAATACACACCCACACACACACACCCACACACACACACACACAATCTAGATAGACACAAGCACACAGCCCAGACAAAATCACTCACCTGGCCATGCCTTTTGTCTCCCATGCCTTCCCTTTCCTGCCTCGGCTACCCCTTTAAAGACCATTCCCACAATCAAGAAAAAGAATTGTGATGTTCCCCCCTCAGTGGTTTCTCCGATATTCCCTGGAGACATTCAAGGAAAAGCAGCAAGAATATCTTCAATTGAACACCCAAGACTCACCCGGCTGGACAGCAGGTCAAAACAGAGCTTGTTTTCACTGGTCCCAAGGTTAATGATTCCCTGGAGGTTGGAGGGAGAAAAGAAGAAGTGGGACAGGTATAGCAGACAAGGCTGCTTCTGTAAGGGGGGGGGGGAGACCCTACCCTAACCAAGGCCATGGCCTAGCAGGACCCCAACAGGTCCCTCCACTCTTTGAGTATTCCATTCTTATAGGAGCAAAAAAGCATGAAGTCTCTTGATAATGATAGAATTTACATAATTCTTTAAGGTTTGCAAAATACTTTGATTCTCAAAATGCCATGAGACAGGTGAGGATCCCTATTTAATTTTTGTAGTGAGCAAAAACCTACTTTTCTTGCCCTTCCACTTTTCCCGCATCCAATGGGAAAAAAAAGAAAAAGAAAATTTTTGCAACAAATATACATAGCCTAACAAAACAAATTCCACGATTAGATATTAGTTAAATATTTCATTTTACAGATGAGGAAATGGCTCATATTTAGTAAGTAGGCTGAACTAAATCATTCATTTCCAAATTGAAAAAAAGGGAAATCTATCTACAAAGGGAGAATGAATTATTACAGAAGCCCTCAAAATTACAGGCAATTCCATTCCAACATACCTTCTGAGTACTTGATAAATAATGTCTCACACATATAACTATTCCTCAAAAGTATGTATAATGAATGCAAATTCATCTTGATGCATTACTAAAGAATAACACTTTTTATCTTAATGGGTCTTTTCAATTAGCATGTATTACTAGTATAACTACTGTCATGTACATGTCTGAAGTATATTTTTGACATTTAAATGGAGTCTTCATATTTGGAAAGTTTAGGGACCACTGCGTTAAGTGATCTTTAAGAATCTTTTCAGTTTTAATGTCCTTTGTTCTCAAAGTACCTTCCAGTTGTGTCAAGATACAATCTAAGGTTTATCTCAGCTATGATATTTTATGCTCTAGTACTAAGGTCTCTGCCAGGTCAGACATTCTATGTTCTAAGATTCCTTCTATATCTAATATTTTATATTTTAAGGTCCTTTCTTACCTTCACACTGTGTTTTAAGGTTCTTTCCAGTTCTTGAATTTTATATTCTTCAAGTCTTTTGAGTTCTGATATTTTATGTTCTAAAATTCCTTTCAAAAATAAAATTTCTTTCAATTCTAATATTTTAAATTCTCTATTCCCTCCCCGCTGTGAGATTTCAAGTCCTACATTCTAAGATTTCTTCTGGTTCTGATATTTTATGTTCTAAAAATTCCTTCCAATTATATTTTATATCCTAGTTTTCACCCCCTCCCTAGCTGTGACATTCTAAGTTCTATAATCTAAAGTTCCTGCCAGCTCTGACAGCATGATGTTCTTATGTCTCTCCTCCTGACATTCTAGGTTCTGTCTTATAAGGTGCCCTTCCAACGCTAACATTTCTATTGTTCTTTATTAAAAATCCAGAGTTCCAGGTCAGGGCCAATACATGGCAAGGAATCATAAGCATTTCTCCTGAGTCCATAGATATGACAAGTTCTTGACTACATTAAAAAGTAGGATCAGACTATTCTTGAAATGTAAGTCTATTTGGGGGTAAGAAAAGTCCCCTTCCTAATGAGATATGGGAGGGACTTAGATCTTAAGGTTTTAGTGATGCTTAATTTGAATAAGATTTCAGGCTTCAGTAAATGAATCCAAACCAGAGAGTCAGTAGCTCCATTGTAGTCTGCCTGGGTATCACATCCAATTCTACAACCCAATTTTTTTTTATTATTGTTGTTATGGAGTCTATAATCATCAAAACTATGAATATTTCATTATGCAAATAACAGAAAATAGGATTATATGTGTAACTGGGAACTTGTTTTAAAGTATATATTTTGTTTAGGTTTTAAAGTATATATTTTTATTTTTATATATTTTATAATGTTTTCAAGTATATATTTTGTTCATGCTGTTTTAAAATATATATTTAATCAAACATTGTAAAAAAATAAAAAATAGGGTCAGAAATAGGGGAAACAGTAAAGAGTTACTACTGGAAGATTGGATACAGTCAACTAAGAAAAAATATAAGACAATTCTATTTTCATACTGGGGAAAGTGAAGGTAGGGAACCCATCACTTCAGTTGATTATATAGGTTGAAAATATAACTACAACTACTAAAAATTAGATAAATTCATAGATAACACTGCTTTATAGTCATTGTAAGGAACTGGGACATTTAGAAGAGAAATTCCTATCTCTTAGTCATCATTTCCTTTCAACAAATTATCCATTACTGATGCTGACTGAGGAAAGTAATCGGGCTAGATTTAGGTCAATAATCCTTTAAGGAAAAAGAGTCATCTTTTTGGAACACCATATTGTGTGTGTATATGTATATGTATATATACACATACATATAATACATATTATATATATATATGTGTGTGTGTCATCAAAGGATGACACATGATATATTTATATCATGTGTCATCCTTTGATTTAATTAGTACAAGTTCACACACTCTCATGGACCACTCACCTCCATGGCTATAGTGATTCATTGCTTCTGGTACGTATTTCTGAATTACCGAGATGACTCAACATATGGATCCAGCCTTGCTCTGTTATTATGGCTATAAGCCATAAAGGATCTACATGGAACCAAACAGGGCTCAGGTTGCAGACCCCTGAGTGAAATGGACTGGGGGATCTGAAGCAGATGTTGATTCCTACATTGCACACTCCAAATGAGGCTCCTGTTCACTCACAGAGTCTCAGGAGACAGATTTCTCAGGGGTTACACAAGCCAACCTAAATGCAAGCAAGGGCTTCCTTGACACCATTCCCACAAAAGTTCCTCCATATTTTTCTTGGAGACTTTCAATGGGATAGAATTCACCACCTTCCATCACAGCCCATTCCACATTTGAACTACTCTAATCATTAGGAAGTTTTTCCTTACAATGAACTTTGGAAATCTGCCTCTCACTCGTGGTTCCTAATTTGGCCTTTTGAGACCAACTAGGGCAAATCTACTACTTCTTCCCTATCAAACCCTTTAAATATCTGAAAGCAACAAATATGTCTCTCCAGGTCTTCTCTTCTCCAGTTTTTTTAACTGATCTTTGTATGGTTTAGTCTCAAAGCCCTTCCCATCTTGATTGTCTTCTTCGGAGGCTCTGAAACTTGTGGTACTCTGAACTATATATAACACCCCAGATGTGACCTGATCAGGGCCAAAAACAGCAGGACAATGACTACGTTAGTCCTGGACCCTAAGCACTACGATGCTACTATCATCTTGGGCTTCCATGTCACTTACTGTCTCTTCTTGAGTTTCTGCTTTACTAAAATCTCCAGATCTTTATCATACAAACCAAAAAAAAGCCTATCTGTGCTTCCTTGATCTTACACCTGTGTAATTCATCTTTTTAAAATTTATTTAATTAATATTTTAATCCAAAGATGACTTTATCTTTATCTCTATTAGATTTCATCTTATTTTGCTTTGTCCCTCACTCTCAAATATTATGATAGAGAATAATTTGGACTCCAATTTTATTCCAATAAGTATTAATCAGTTTAATATAATTCCATAGGATTGATGATTTGCTGTGCATATTAGCTGTGAATTGCAAATTGTAAGTTCATTTGCTTAATCAGAGGAAATCAATTAGAGTATTTTCACCCCTTTTTTTTTCCATTTTATGGCACCAGAGGTAACTCAATTACATGGAAAACTTCCCCCCCTCAAGCTATTTTTGTTGCCCCTCTGTCCCTCATGACCCCTCTATGAGATGACCATAAGCACATAGCCAACAAGTGATCCAGCTGCCGGACTGTGGCCTGCCTTTCTACTGGCCTGTTAGACCACAAATGTTTTCATATCTACTCATCAGACAAACCTGTTCATCAACTTTGGTAGGCCCTCCTGGAAGGAAATGATAGGTCTGTCAAGGTCTGCTCACCAGCCTATTTGTCTACCAATGAGATTCTACTTTTTGTGTAGATCTTCCTAGAGGGTTAAGTCTACCCATTGTATTTTTGGCCTGGTCTACCTGTATTGTCTGGGTGTGAAACTAAGACCCTGAGGAAATGGGTATCTCAGATTGTGAGGAAGATTTTCACTTCATTGAAGGGGACCATGGATCTTTTAATAGAGTATCATTGGCTCAGCATTCTGTCTCAGTGGTTTTTCTTGCAAACTGGACAATTTTGAAAGTCCTTACACTGAGTTTTAGCAATGGGATCCCAATGTTCTAATCAAGGTAACAACAGGAGCCTGCTTAGATCAGAAGATTATTCTGTGGAAGCTAAAAAATTAATTGGGAGCTCCCCTAATTGGCAAGATGCAGCTCGAGCTGGAAGCAACCCTATCTCTACATGGTCTACTCCCCAGTGTCTTCCTGTGATTTCCCAGGGCAGGTGCACTCACGTTAGGGTTCTTATCTTCATCATACTCATCCAAGTGGTAGGCTTTATAACCTTCCTCGGCTGCATCCC